>NW_025335568.1:67918277-67978725 GCF_004798865.1 Varanus komodoensis | reverse complement strand
ATTTTAACAATTAAAATGATGTTTAAATAAAAAGGTCTTTACCTGGTGCCGAAAAACCAGTAACGACGGTGCCAGGCGGACCTCTTTGGGGAGTGAATTCCATAGGTTGGGCGCCACCATTTATGCCCAGGATGATTCTGTGAGGTCCTCTTTGAAGCTCATATTACCATGTTCCTGCTCCCAAATTCAGGTGTCTGTTTTATCATTGAGAAAAAAATCAGAATTTTTAAGGGTTCCTCCAGAATGTACAATATGACCATAGGATAAAGTCTTAAAATGTGAATTGGGAGGAAAACTACAGGTGCCCCTTTTGAATATGAGCACAACTTTGGGAAATGATGACAAACTCCCAAGAATGGTGCTCCTCCTCGCATTCAGGGCTGCAAACATGAGTGTTTTGGACAATTTGAGAAGACCTTCATAATTCTTGTATGTCTCTAACAGCCTTAAATGGGTGTCAAGCAAAGCTTGTTTCTTTTAGTACTTAGAGGGCAAAATCAGTTTTACTCCCACGAAGCAACAGGGACGCCATTACAGACTCCGGCACAAACGCATCACGCAAGTTCAGTAACCCAGCCCTGCTCAGCTTTAGTGTTTTGACCGGTTCTATTCCCATTTGAAAATGCTATTTCTATGGCAGGTGGACCGATTTTCTCTGGGACAATGACAGGTCTCTTTGGAAGCCTTACTTGTGGCTGAATTATGGTTCTAATGAAATTGTCAATAGTAATCCTGTTACCAGGAACTCGAAAACCCTGCTTAATGAACTAGACACTAACAAACCAAATAACCATTCTTTTTAGAAATACTCTTTTGAGAACAGGGTAATTGGTTCAAATTTCAGGCAGATAATGGAATGCAGAGAGACCATGCTACCTGGTACAGGGCATTAAAAAAAGAATAAATGTGCACATGTATGAATGAGTGTGGGCATATTAGACTTCCTCATGTCCCCAGTGTGATATGATCAACAGAATATCCTTGTACTCCCAGTTAATTAAGCCCAAACATTTATAGACCAAGGTTTCCACAAATACCAATCAACAGTATGGATTAAAACGGGTGGGCAGAAAGAGAATCAGCAGATGCTTTGCATTTCAGCATCCTGACTGACTGTAGGGGCTTCTGTGAGCTGAGCGTGTGAGGAGCCATGCCTGATCTGATGAGAGGCCCATCCATTCCAGCACGCTGTTCCCAGGGCCCGATTAACTGCCCACAGGAAACCCACAAGTAGTACATGAGTGCAATCGCTTCCTTTCACTTGTGCTCCCCAGCATACTGCTTCTGATTGTGGAGGCACCATAGAGCCAGCAGGACTAGAAGCGATCTCCTCCTCCAGGAATTGGTAGCCATTGTGTGAAAGGGGGGTCCATGGTTTAACTGGGTGCTGTGCGAAGAAATAATTCCTTTTACTTATCGTGACTCTCGCACCCATTGGCTGTGTGGGTTCTCGTCTCCCTGTCCACTTTTTCCACCCCATGGATCCCAAAATTTCCCTCTTCCCAGTCTTGGTTCAGAATCTTCATTTCGCCTACAAGGAGGGCCAGACCAATCTTGAAACCTCATTTTGCCAGTGAAAAAAAGCTTGCACTTGGCATTTGATGTTTTTCTTCTCTTCACCTTTTACTTCTTTTTTCCTTTTCCATCAAAAGGAACTATTTATCAACTCAGTTCTCTCATTGTTTTGGCTTAAGAGTTTTACTATACATTCATCATCATCTTTATATTATCTATTTATACCTTGCCTCCCTTCCTCTTGCAAGGAACTCAGAATGGCTCACAAAGCTCTCCTCCTTTCCATTTTTACCCTCACAATAACAAGAACTCTGTGAGGTAGGTTAGACTGAGAGTACAAGTCTGGCCCAAAGTCACCCAGGAAGCTCCATGGTTGAGCAGGGACTCGAACCCGGATCTCCTGAGTCCCAGTCCTGCATTCTAACCACTAGACCATGAAGGCTCTCGCACTCCCACCAAGCTAGCACTGAACACATCTCTGAGACGCAACTTGCAGAAGAACTCTTGGTATGAACTAATCTGTCAGTTTCCAATTCTTTCAGCATCCCATTCTCCACTTCAGATCAGTGTGTCCCAAAGTTTGAGATGTTTTTATATATTTATTCCCCTGAAAATTCATACCCATTTTGTCCATATTTCTTTCAATAAATGCAGTTTTATATGCAACATTGCCCAGTGCAAATGTTTTTTGTAAGCAATGACCATCGTGAACTGGATTTTCGATATTATTTTCACTGATTGCACAAATTTTCTGTGCAATTTCCCCATTTGCATATGAAAAAATTGTTTGTTTGTTTATTTATTATTTAGAAAATTTCTATGCCGCCCCATTCGCCGAAGCCTTAGTTTAGGAAACTATTGCAAAACAAAACAAAAATATTTCAGAGGATCATGTGGTTTCAGTTCACGCATTCGTTCAAAAGTGCAACACTTGGTACATTGCATTAAAATGTGAGCCAAAGGAATGTCTCCCCTGCCCCCATCTGGGAGAGGTTCATGATCTTTGCTTCCTGGACAAAGTCAGGTAGATATTGATGCTTTGGGGTCTTGTGCTCAGTAGAAGCACACTTGGATTTGGTGGGACCCAAAGGAGCTTTGTTTTGCTCCACTCTTCCCTGCCCTGTAGAACATCCCCCAGTGGCTGTCCCAAAGATAGCCCTCCGTCCACAGGGCTCAGGTGTGACGGACAGAATTGCATCAGCCAAAGATGGAAGGGGGCCCTCCGAAGAAGGTGTTCCGGCTACAACTTCAGAAACCTTTTCTCTTCCGTGGGTCCTCTACCATTTCCAATGGCTACCATAGCCATTTCCTGTCATTTCCTGGCCATAGGACCCTCTCTGAGTGAGTTTCCTAAAATAAGAATCTAGCAAGAAGTAAAGCTGTGGATGTATTAATTGGAAACCTCTATAGTTCCTTTCGGTCTTTCATTATATAGAGATGTTTGTGTTTGCTTTTGTTCAAATAAACCTTCTCATAAACCCATTTCCCAAAGCACTAATTTTTACGGATGAGTGAGAAATTCATTCAGTTTGCATTTTAATGTGAACCTACCTATTTTCAGACTTTGGAGCCACTGCATAAACCAAAGTGCAGTTATGCCTTGAAATCGGAACTCCTCTGAATTTTGCAGTGCAGTTCTCTGGTGCATACAAAAACATGTAATTTACAGGAAGAATTTCAAAAAATGCAGTATGCTAGGGCATGGAAAAAGGAATGTGTTATGCAAAAAATGCAACCAGAATGCATGCACTGGGAGAAAAAATGTAATGACAAACTCCTCAAAGTCTGAGACAAACAGGACTTAAGTCGGGAGAAATTCTCAATATTTGAGACAAATCACACTTAAAATTGGGAAAATGAGGAACTGACACAAACCCAAATGGACATATTCATCCATCCATACCAGCACAAAGAGAAACTGTCATTCTGCATCCATTTGCCACAACAAGAGAGGTTGAGAAGTATATGAGGAGGTGAGAAATGTTCTTGGAACAAGCTGTGGCTCACCCGGATCTCAGTCTTCCTTATGACACTGCTGAACATCCAAGCCTGGGAACATGACAGGCTGAATCGCCTAGGAACAAGATTATATTAAGTCATAACAGGGTGATTGTTCCAAATTGTCATTCTTACAACTCTGCTTTCCTCAACATTGCAGTGCTGTTCGGGATGTTAAAAAGTCATTTTGTACACAAAACACTTGAGTTTGCTCTGTTCTTAACTTGAAACATGAGTGTAAGCATGTGTCCACTGAAAAATTTGATAAATTGACAGCTGTATGCTCACATTCAATTTGCACAACTGTCTCTGTCTGATTTGCACTAACTTTCTAATTTGCATAAATTTTCCTCATAAGCTGAAACCTCCTTTAAACTACAGGGGGAAGGTGTGCAAATTAGGAAATCTGTGCAAATGTTGGAAAATCTGTGCAAAATTTCCTCTTGATCACCGCTTGTGTGTGCAACTTTGCACCATCAGTGTGGGAACGCTGGAGGTTATCACTCAGCTGGAAAGTACCTGGTTCACACCTACTCCTTCCACACATTCATATCCCAGCATATTGAAACATTTGGGTGGAGGTCGAGTGGCCGGTGGGATGCAGACCCCCAAAGGAGCTCATGGGGAAAGGGCAAGCAGCCAAACACAGAGCCCCCCAGGCAGGTCATTTCAAGCAAATTCATGGGGACTAGCATATGGTCCAGTCCAGTCAAGCCAGGCCTCTTTAAGCGAGAATGTGGATGTCTCCCAGTGGGCCTTCCTGGCTGAGCTTCGGAAAGATGTTGTCTCAGGAAAGAATAGAGGCCAGCTGACTGGCAAGTCTTATGTCAGTTCGCCCTACCTCCTTATTGGAACTCGCTGTCCTGTTCTACAAGTCCCTTGTCTTATTCTGCAAGGACTGGTTTCTGTGGTGTGGAGGCGATCAGGATGTTATAAATAAATATATTCAGGATACCTGAAGGAACATCTTTTTCCCTATATACCCTCCTGCCCCTGCAGCAGAGGCCCTGCTCTGGGACCCTCCTTGAAGGAGGTTAGGAGGGCGAACACTCCTTCTCCGCGGTAGCACCCTGGCTGCGGATGAGCTCCCCAGAGAGGTTCACCTGGCGCCAACATTATATGCTTTTCAGCGCCAGGTCAAGATCTTTTTATTTACCCAATATTTTAAAGTTTAAATATTTTATTTATGTTTTTATTGATATCCTCAGTCACATTTTATCTTGTTATTGTTCAATGTATTTATTAGGTATTTATTATACTATAAGTCATCCAGAGACAATTTGTATTGGATGGGATAAAAATATCCTAATGAATACACACACACACACACACACACACACATACATACATACATACATACATACTATGAAGGACTCAACTTCTGAGGCCAAAGGAAGAGAAAGGGGCATATTCTTGTGCCAGCATGGTCCAGGAGAAGGTATTCCGGATCTTCCTCTCAGAGATGCCTCTCTTCTCATCTGCATCTTCTTCAAGGAAGTGCAAAGAGCGTAGGGGTCTAGGACCATGATCGGTGGCCATGCCAGCCAGGGGCCTGCCAGGAGAGGATGCCTGCCAAGGTTCGTATTTCCTTCCCAAGGAAATACACTTTTGTCCTACAGCCACGGGGCAGGGGCTGCTCATGAAACACCCTCAACCTCACACAGTCAGAGATGCCTCCATTTAAAGACAAGACAAGTTAGCAACTGGAGAAAGAAACCCTTGAGAGATAAGGGGCAGATTGCTTAGAACCATGCATACGAGGTATCCTGTGAAGTTGTTAAGTGGAAACCAAATGGCATGAGAAAATTAGGGTGGCCCAAGGGGAACTTTAAGAAGAATCCTTCCTGAAGGAAGGGCAAAGCAATCAATTGAAACCCCATAAAGGAAATGATTGTCAGGCAAGAGTGGAGGAGGCTGGTTTGCAGCCTGTACACTGAGCTGGAGATGTAATGTAATGTACAGCAACTCATCCATCCCTAATTTAATAGGAAGTGACTTAAGATATTTTTAACAGCCCTAGGAAAACATTGTGGGCTGGAAGATGTATGCATTTTTAAAATATATATTTTAGAACTCGAGCACTGAACTCCTTGAGAGAGGAAGACAGGGAGGAGCGGGGTGTGGGGAAAGAATGTGAATCCACAACCATATTGTAAAATTAGCATTTAGATAGTGAGCAAGGGAGTAAAATTGGCATAAAATCTCGAAAAACTAACTGGGCTTGCCAAATTATAAATCACTCCCCGGTGTCTAATGGCTCAGACACAATAACAGGATTTTTTTTTAACCAAGGACCAAAAATTATTTTCCTCACCTTGGTCTCCTCTGCCCCCTTTCCCCTCCTGTCGTTCTTCCCTTTCTCCCTTTCTCTCTTTCAGGGATTTCTGTATGTCCTAAGACATGGCAAATCGAGAGGTAATACACAGGAGTTCTGTGAATTTATTACAACTTCTTGTACAGTTGTTACTCCCAGATAACAAATGCCTTTTGCTAGCAGTGGAGACATCCGCGATTCAGGATCCAGGGATGCTTTTTTAAGGCCCTTCTAAGCTATGCAGCCAAAGAAGTTTCTTAATAATTGATTATAATTGATTTTAACCTTGTCCTAACCTGGGCAGTGCGGCTATGCCGATCATCTTTGTCCAGATGGGATATGAGAAAAAAGCCCCCAATATACTTCTTTAAAAGCCCCAGACATGAGCAGAAGATAAAATATTTAGTCTGCCAAAGCCTTGACCTCCCGATTCTAGCCAGTTTTGAACCTGAATTGATTTCCGACAAGGCATCTGGGAGATGATTACAACAAAATGCTCTAAAAGCCAGCCTGGCCTCTCTCTTAACATCTCAGCAGCTTAACCTGTTAATAACAGCAATTGTTTTAGATACAAAACCAATTTCAGTTAACAGACCCTAGAAAAGGGATCACACAGAAAAGTGGGAGCCAAGCAGCGTGCAGGATCCGAGCACAGGTGTGTGAATGGAGGTTGCACCAGTGATCCCAGCAAATGCAGGTGCTTTGCGAGAGAAGAAGCTTTTCCACTGGAAGATGTGAGTGAAAGTCAACAGGCTAGTAGCCGGCGGCAGGCTGGTTTCTCGTAGCCAGGGCTCTGTGCAACCTCAAGGCTGAAGCCCGACATTGGGTCCTGGATACCTGAAGGAGCATTTCTCCCCCATGTGCTCTCCTGCCCCTTAAGATCTGAGCCATCCTCGAAAGAGATCAGGAGGGTGGCTACCCGGAGGAGGGCCTTCTCCGCAGTGGCACCCGGCTGTGGAGCACACTCCCCAGAGAGGTTTGCCTGGGGCCAACGCTTCTTTCCTTTCAGTGCCAGGCGAAAACCTTTTTGTTCTCCCAATATTTTAATTGCTAATTTGTTTTAATTGGTGGTTTTATACCTAACAGCAGTGCTGTGCTATTCTTACTCTTCCTTCTATTTTTGTACTATTTTATTAATGTTGTGAACAGTCCCAAGATGACTGTGATGGGACGGTATAGAAAAGTTTTATTTATTTATTTATTTATTTATTTATTTATTTATTAAAACATTTTTATGCCGCCCCATTCGCCGAAGCCTCGGGGCGGCTTACAACATAGATAAAACAAGTTAAAATCCATATAAAATAATCTTAATTAAAACTCACATTATAAAATAAGCCGCCCTGGCCAGATAAAATTCAATTGTATTTAGCATTTAAAATGTTGCTTAAATAAAAAGGTCTTAGCCTGGCGCCGAAAAACAAATAACGACGGCGCCAGGCGGACCTCTCTGGGGAGCGCATTCCATAACTTAGGCGCCACCGCTGAGAAAGCCCTTCTCCGAGTAGCCACCCTCCTAATTTCTCTCACGGAGGGCTCCCGGAGAAGGGCCTCTCCCGCCGATCTCAGGGGGCGACTGGGCAAATATGGATGTAAGCGCTCCTTCAGGTAACCAGGACCCAAGCCGTTTAGGGCTTTATAGGTCATTACCAACACCTTGAATTGGGCCCGGACTTCAATGGGGAGCCAGTGAAGCTGACGGAGAACTGGCGTCATGTGAACATAACGTCCAGTCCCCGTCAGCAGCCTGGCAGCTCTATTCTGAACCAATTGAAGTATCCGGACCGTCTTCAAGGGTAGCCCCACGTAGAGCGCGTTACAGAAGTCAAGACGGGAAGTCACCAGCGCATGAGTCACTGTTGCAAGGCAGTCGTACTCCAGGTAGGGGCGCAGCTGATGAATCAGCCGAAGCTGGAGGAAAGCGCTCCTCGCCGCTGTTGTCACCTGAGCTTCAAGTGAAAGCTCCGGGTCGAGGAGCACTCCCAAGCTGCGGACCTTGTCCCTAGGAGGGAGTGCAACCCCATTCAGGACAAGGTTCAGGTCACCTTCTCCGAAGCCCGAACCGCCAACCAACAGGACCTCCGTCTTGTCTGGATTGAGCTTCAGTTTATTGGCCCTCATCCAGCCCATTACCTCGGCCAGGCACCGGTTCAGCACAGCCACTGCCTCACCTGGATTGGTGGAAAACGAGAGGTAGAGCTGGGTATCATCAGCATACTGATGGGTCCGCAGCCCACACCTCCTGATGACCTCTCCCAGCGGTTTCATGTAGATATTGAACAGTAAAGGGGACAAAATGGAACCCTGCGGTACCCCATGGCAAAGCTGCCATGGCGCAGAGCCATAGTCCCCCAACACCACCTTCTGGAATCGGTCGTTGAGATAGGAGCGGAACCACCGCAAAGCGGTGCCTCCGACCCCCAATCCCGCCAGCCTATCCAGAAGGATACCATGGTCGATGGTATCGAAAGCCGCTGAGAGGTCCAGGAGAACCAACAGGGACGCACTCCCCCTGTCCTTCTCCCTGCACAGGTCATCGTACAGGGCGACCAAGGCAGATTCAGTACCGTACCCGGGTCTGAAGCCGGACTGAAATGGGTCCAGATAATCAGTTTCATCCAAGAGTGCTTGGAGTTGTCCCGCCACCACTCGCTCTAACACCTTGCCCAGAAACGGGATGTTGGCCACTGGTCTATAGTTAGCGGCCATCCCTGGATCCAGTGACGCCTTCTTCAGGACCGGTCGGACTACTGCCTCCTTTAAAGGGGCAGGCACCCGACCCTCCCTCAGAGAAGCGTTAACCACTTCCAAGATCCAGGTTCCAATCCCGTGCTTGGAATCCTTTATTAACCAAGACGGGCAAGGGTCCAGAAGGCAAGTGGTAGGACGTACTCGTCCAAGCACCTTGTCCACATCATCGGGCCGCAATAACTGAAATTCATCCAATAATTCTGGACCAGACGGCAGTGTTGGTGTCTCCCTTAAAACCTCTGAATCAATAGTGGAATCCAGCTCGTGACGAATCTGAGCGATTTTCTCCCTAAAATGCTCGGCAAAGTCGTCACAGCGGGCCTTTGAGGGTGGAATCAGCTCTTCCTTTGGCCCTGGGTGAACCAGGCCTTGCACCACTCGAAAGAGCTCCGCCGGACGGCATTGTGAGGAGGCAATGGAAGCGGAGAAGTGTCTCTTTTTCGCCGCCCTCACCGCCACAGCATAGGCCCGATAGTGGGCTCTTAAGTGTGTTCGGTCAGATTCATCACGTGATTTCCTCCACCTACGCTCTAGCCGTCTCCCAACCTGCTTCATTGCCCTCAATTCTGGAGTGTACCAAGGGGAAGAGCGGGCTCTGCCCGGTGGGAGAGGACGCTTAGGAGCGATCGTGTCTACAGCCCTGGTCATCTCCCCATTCCACAGTTCAACCAGAGCCTCGACAGGAGCACCCGTCTTGTCAGCCGGAAACTCCCCCAGAGCCTTCAGGAATCCTTCCGGATCCATCCGGCTCCGGGGGCGGACCCACACAATCGGGTCTGCACCCTTACAGAGGGAGATGTCGCTCTCGAGCACAAACCTCACTAGGAAGTGATCTGACCATGACAGGGGAGTCAAGCATAAATTCCTCACCCTCAGACCACCCTCTTCCTGCCCCGTCGAGAAAACCAGGTCCAGAGTGTGTCCACGTTCATGGGTCGGGCCGGTGACATGTTGAGACAGCCCCATGGCCGTCATGGAAGCCATGAAGTCCTGAGCCGCCCCAGTCAAACTAGCCTCGGCATGGATATTGAAGTCCCCCAGGACCAGCATCCTGGGGGTCCTCAACACCAGGTCCGAGACCGTTTCCGTCAGCTCAGGCAGGGAGACTGTTGGGCAGAAGGGTGCACGGTACACCAACAGAATCCCCAGTCTGTCTCGGTCGCCCAACACCAAGTAGAGACACTCCAGCCCTGGTCTCGAAGGGACAGGAAGTCCCGTGAGAGTGATGGAGGCCCGGTAAACCAAAGCGACCCCCCCTCCCCTCCCCTCCGGCTGTGAACAGTGCTGGACCATATACCCGGGCGGGCACAATTGGGAGAGGGCAACATCCCCCCCCTCTCCCGCCCAGGTCTCCGTTATACAGGCCAGGTCGGCCCCCTCATCCACAATCAAGTCATGGATGAGGGCAGATTTGTTATTGGCCGACCTGGCATTAAACAACAGCACCGTCAGGCCCGAAGGGCGACTGACAAGACTCCCTGGCACCTTCTGGCTGGGAGCAAAACCAGAAGTAGGGACAGGTGTCAGCCATCTGTCCCTCCTTCTTCTATGCGGACACGTTAAGCCCCCACCGCTATTACGTCCATTGCCCATCACCACACCAATGGCGGCGCCAGTGCGCTCCCCAGGAAACTCAGGCGGCAACATGGCCAGGGACGACTCCATAAAAACAAGTTAAATACTTTAAAATTATAAAACATTTAAAATTGGCCGTTCAACAGAAGGGACTGCCACAACAAAAGAGCAAGTCCCCTGGCCAGCCTAGCCCCCCCCGAACAGCCCCCCCAAACGGCGGCAAACCGCCCTTTGGCCGACGCCCTTTGGCCGCCGGCCCCGGCCGCTGCTGGTGCTGGTGCTTTGTAGCCGCCGGCCGCCCGACGCCCCACCCCGTAAGTAAATAACTATTCAAGGGCCCAGGTTCAGTGGCAGGTGTCCAGAAGGTCTCCCGTTCCAGTCCTGTCTTCTTTAGGCAGAGCTGGATGAACTCACTTCAAAGCTCCCTAAGGATCATGGGGGCCAGGTACCTTCTTCCATATTTTCTCTGCTGAAAGCCAAATTCTCTTGTTAGCCTTTCCTCCACACGGAGGCTGGGAACAGGGTCATTAGTCCATTCCTTTTCCACATGGACACCACCAAACATGCCCAGTAGATGTGAAGGGGCCTAGTGTGAGGAAGGAAGTTCTTATGGTGAAATGGCTGGGATGTGCTAAAAATAAACGAATAATTCTATGAATTGTGTCCATCTTCCTTTGTCTCCCTTTAGAATTTCCTTACATGTCGGTTTCCAGAGGGGTAGATATTTCAGCTCAGTGCATCCCTTTGAATCAAGGGTCTGCAACTCCAGGTTTTCCAGGTGTTTGGGACTACAACTCCCATCAGCCTGGGTAGCACAGGCAATAATGAGAGTACGTGGGCCATCAGAAGCTGCATAGGTTGCCAACCCTGCTTAAGTTCAAATTTTGGTTCTCTTGGAGAACTCATGGAAACGCCTTGTGAAAAAGTTAGTTCCAAAAAAGCTCAGGGAAATCAAATTTCAGGACGCTTGTCTCACTCACCCAGCAAAACAAGCTTATCCCTGTAAGGCAAATGGACCAGCACCTAGGAAAAGATGTAGCTAAAGTAGATCGATGAATCCATCAGGCCTGATTTCCACCTATTTCCAATGCTAGGTCCCTTCCAACCTGGCTTTACATCATTTTAATATCTGTAATATTGATATATTATTTTTATATTGCTATTTTTATTTTCAATATTAATAGATAACTTTATTTTTTGTGTGCCCATTCTCAAAATATACATATTTCTGTATCTTTTTAACAAAATAAACACACTTGTATATATATATTTCCAAATCTATGCATTTTTTCAAGCCATTTCACCTCTCCATAAAGCAATTCTTGTGCATACCTTCCTGTAATATTTGCATTTTCAGTGCATTTTTCCATACATTTAAAAATGAACTACATTGAAAAATTATGAAAAGTGCATTTCTGTTGCTGCAGCAAATTAAAACGTGATCAGAACATACGTGAGTTCTTCAAAAAGTTTACACACTTTAAATTCTATTTATTAAGAATTTCAAAAACAAATTCCATCACTTTTCTACATACTCACCTTCCTTTGCAACTCATTTTTCCCACCGTCGTACCAACTTTTTAATGCCATCAGCAAAAAAAATTAAATATATTTATAAAATATAAATATAAAAGTGTGGAAACCTTTTGAAGGCCCCCTGTATTTCTAACTCATCCTGACATAGGGCAGGCCTTATAGGCAGCTTTGTGAAGGGACTTAACTTCCGGTCAAGATGCTGAACATCTTGATTGGATGAAAAGGTGCAAAAGCTGCTGCCATCTTGGATCTTTGCAGGACATGCCGCCCTCAACGTACACAGGAACGTTCAGACTTTAAAGATGAGAACAGTGTAGGCTAATGGAGTCTATGTCGAAGGCACTGCAAACCCAAACCTATTTTGAGGGTATGGTTCAGTACCATGGGCCACCTGTTCAAACTTCAGGCTGAAATCTGGAGTGGATACACCATCCTGCTGGCATTGGTGTTGCCCTCCACCCCGCAAGCCTCTCCTGGAACCAGCAGCCCCTTCTTGCCTCAGTTCCCCTCCTCTTCTCAAGAGTAACCTGCAGGGACAGGAGGGGCTGATGTACCTATTATAGCATGAGCTTGATCTTTGGAAGGAGTTGGGCCTTAGTCCTCTTCCCAAGCTCCTTCTAATCAGGGCTTAAAATTTCCTCTGAGCTCATAGTTCGAGCGAGGCCTGACTCCCCAAATGTCTCTTCCCCCTTCACTTCCGCACTGCCACCACCTACGAACATCTCCAGGACAAACGCGTTGGCAAACCAGAACACAACTTGGCATTCCTTCGGATGACAATGTCGCGATTGTTAGTACTATTGGTCACGTTACCCATAGGCACTTACAGCTGTCGGTACCATATTCTCACCATGGAAACTTTTGTTTTACTAAACAATTGATCTTCTTATCAGATCTGCTCATTCCCTTGCTGTAGTAATGAACAATGGTACATCTGAGAGAGAAATTCAAAGTGCATCATTTATCTTCGCCTATTTTCAATTAGGCCGAGTAAAGTGTGAGTCAGTCCCACGCTACACTATGGGAGTAGAGTAGGTAAATTTATTACACCACTAGAGTGCTAATCTTAGCAGATGGTAGGGAAAAAAATACTTCCAGCATGAAATATGCTAAAGCAGTAAATCCAAAGCAAGGTGGATGTTATCAAGTAATACCTCCCTAGCGTGAGCTAAAGATCCGACACGACAACTCAGCATTCTTGTATGCTCAGGGTGGATGTTGCTGGATATGGGATACTCTCTAGGAGGAGAAAAACAAGCAAAATGAGGATAAAAGGCACCCAATGGACAGTTTAAACTATGTCTAATGAAGGAGAAGGGCAGATTTGGCTTTGGAATTTTCTCTCTCCTTCCCCTAGGCAACCATTTTTTTCTGTGCAAAGATAAAGGGTGGGAGCAGAATCTTTTATGTTACCCTCCCCACAAAAAAGCAATGTTTCTGATATGAACAAGTGGATCTTCCCACTTTGTGTCCCCACAAAAATGCTTGATGTTACATGTGTAGTAGCTGAAATTCAGGTGCAACTATAGCACTGATGCTTAACAGGGAGGGAGGGAAGGAAGCGGAAGCAGAAGCGGAGACGGAGACGGAGACGGAGAAGTGAGGGATTTAGGAACAGGTGCTTGGAGATGAGACTTTTTTGTCCTGCCCTGTTCATGAAATTTTACAGGGTTCCAGACTCCAAGTTCCTCTATTCACAACCAATCTTTTATGAAATGGAGAGCCAGTGTTGCGCGGTGGTTGGAGGCCTTGGACCACAACTCAAGAGACAGATTACTTTCTGATCCTGACTTGGCTATGAAGCTCACTAGACGACTTTGGGCCAGTCATAATCCCTCAGCCTAACCTTCCTCACATGGATGTTGTTAGGATAAAATCCAGAAGATGAGGATTATTCAAGCTACCTGGGTCCTTGCGGGAGGAAGAAAGGTGAGGGAAGAATGAATAAATAAAGAAATGCTATAGAGAAGAATATGTAACCCTCCTGTGCTTTCCCACTGCTGCTTCTACTGCTTTTTATTGTGCAGAAAATTCATTAAGAAGGCAAAAAGGGGGCTGGCACAATAGAAAAACAGACAAGGAAAGTTGCGGTGAAGAATTGTGGGGATTGTGATGGTGTCTCTATCTGGACCTCAGAGGGACCAGGATTAAAAACAGGCACTGCTCATTCTCCAAACTGATGCCACCTTTTCAAGTGCCCTGGAGAAGAGAATAAATGTTACTTAGCCTGCTGACTGGACCAGAACCACTTGTCCTCAAAGGCATGATGAAGTTTCCATCTGCACCAGACCTTGTAGGTCATTAGAGCTCTTACACCTGCGAGCCTCTTAGCTATTCTTCTGCTCGGTGATACTTTAAAGTTTTACATGGATTTGAAAGTTAATATCATGGAAGGCAGTGACAAGTTGAGTTGGTCTTCATAGAGGTCTTCTCTGACGGTAGGTGGACCACACTTTGTAGCCACCTGGGCCTTTCCTTCCAGTCCCCCGTTCATATGGGTCGGGATGCAGGGAAACCACAGATCCCATGTCCCCCGTCCTGCTATCGCCCATCGCTTCATGGGCCTCCCCTTGCAGTGTGAAGGAATGTGTTAGTATCCTGCCACAACCGCTGCTGCTCCTAGACTTGAAGAATGCATTTGGTGGGATCAAGTGCTCTGTGAGCCACGTGAAACAGACAAAAACGAATGTGAGGCTTTATCACCTAAATGCGCTGCTTTCCACTGCAGCCCGTCAGAGTCTTGCTTACACAGGGACCCTCGCTTGGCATCAAAGGCCGGAGAATCTTCTCCCTTTAACAACAGTGTTGTATCTTTGGCAACCCTGGGAGGGATGCGGGGAAGAAGGTGGTGTGAAAAAAAGGGAAAGGGAAAATCAATAGCACTTCATGAGTGAGGTCTCGGTCTTTCTTTCTTTTTACGAGGATCCTGTCAATGCAAGTGGCCATTACGGTACTTGAAAGACATGATATAAAATTGCTTCTACAAGATATAAGACACCGGGTCTGAAAGAACCTGGGGAGAGTATTTTAGTCAACGTTAAATAGCTTCATCGTGTAATTACTTCCATCGGCATGGCTCCAGCGGGCTACACTCAGGCAGGGTACAAGGTTTCTCTGAGGGGTGTGGAAACGGGCAGGGGGGCGTTGTTTGATGCAGGCTGAACTACACAAGCTCAGACTGGGCCACAAAGTGGAGCTTCTGGCATTGGTGGTGGAAGAACAATGGTTGGGGAAGATACCACAACTCTTTTCACTGCTCGGGGTGTCTGTGTGTGCGTGTTTGGGGGTTTTAATTAACTTTTGGTAAGGAGACCTGGGCAATAAGAGAGCCAGTATTGCTCTCATGAGTTTAATGCGGATGCCTGCAAGGCAGAGCCGTGGCAAAGAAGAGGAGCGTGGGTGCTGTGGAGTTCAGAGGGTCCAACCGTGGGCAGTTCAGAGGGTCTTGGGTGGCAGGTGACGAGGAAGATGCTTCACTGAGACCTCAGCGAGCTGCTGCCGTCCTCTGGCCCAGGGGTCCTTTCACTGGAAGCCAGCTGCTTGCACCCTGAGGATGGGGCAGGGAAGGGGCTTTCCCAGTCCTGGTGGTCCAGTTGGCTCCAGGCAAACACCTTGGAGGACGTGGGCTGGCAGGGAGTGCAGCCCCGTCCAGAGGGGCTGGGAGCACCTTGCAGACTGGGTGGGGGTCCCCTCATGAGACCGCACAGGCACTATTCACACCTACACTCTCTCTCTCACACACACACACCATACACAGCCATCCTGAGCAAGCCCTTCCACTGCAAAAAAAAATCTCTTGGTAACAATGGTGGCTTTTCAAAACCTCAAAGCAGCGCTTGCAGGGGGACCCGCAGTGATGGGGGGCAGCCATGCGAGGTCATGTGCCACTCCAAGGAGAGGACGGGGCTGTGCAGAGAGGAGGAGGAAGAGGAGGAGGTGGCGGCGGTGGCGGCGATGGAGAAGGAGAAGATGCAGCAGCCAGCTGAAAACATGTGCAACAGGGAGCATGTGGGTCAGGTGACACCGGCAGGAGTGATGCATGCTGGGATTGGTTCCCAGCTATGGGGGCTGATGGGATCCCTGCCACCCTTTGGAGGGAAGGTGGAGGAGCGTGGAGAGTGGTTGCCTTGCCAATGTGTGGATGCAGGGCACGGGCAAGCAAGGTGAAGCCACAGGAACCATCACGTGCTGTGTGAACAGCCCTTCTGTATGTTCAGATTAGACTTGGATGGAGCCACCCTTCAAACCGAGGACGCCTCTGGCAGAGAGCTGCCTTCTGCCACGGGAAAGGCGTCCTTTGAAGGGTGGAGCAGTCAAGCACTCCACAAGCTCATTGAAGGCCTCCTGGGGTGCGGCCCCTACCAGGACACATCCCATCAAAGGGCTTCCTTGGCCACTCCACTCCTGGCATTCAGAAAAATGGTAAAGATGGTCCTTTTTATTAGCCCCCCCTCCCTTCTCCAGAACTGATTTGATTAGTTTTATGTGGCCGTGGTCTGGGCTTGATTTTATAGTTCTGTGCCGCTGATTCATGCTGTATTGACATTTTATGACTTGTTTTATTGTGTTATGATGGACAGTTTTAGTGTTTTATTGTAGAATTATTTTAAACTGCAAGCCATGTTAGGGGCTTTGGCTGTGAAGCAGGGCATAAATTCTGGAATTAATTAATTCATTGATTAATCAAGTGAAGTGCTCAGCCAGAGTTTTGCCTTTTGTTTTCTCCACTACCATTCCCACAACCAAACAGGGAAGTCTTTTCTTAATAATGTATTTAAAGAAAGTAGTAAATTAGGGTCCACTCCTGCTAATGAATGAATATTGCAAAGATGCACCTGCACAGGTAAAGCGTACCCAAAAAATGTAAGCAAAAGAAGACATTTACCTGGTTTGTCCAGTGGCTGGTTAAGATGGACATGGTCCTATCAAAAGGTTGCTATGAATACAAAATATCATTCCACTCTTTTAGCTGCTGGTCAGACTATATCTGGAACCCAAATCTGGACAGAGGTGCGGAAAGAAGCCATTTCTGAGGGGTGGGGGGATTCGTTGGATTCCTTGGGCTCAGCTCCCCAGACGCTGGTCTGTTCTGCAGCTGCCCAGAGTCCAAGTTCTGCAGTAGGTCGCAGAACCAATGGCACTGGTATGCTTGCCTGCAGTCCCCACCTCCCCTGCATGGCCGTGTCCACCGCTGGCACCCGGAGCAGCAAGTGGGCAAGGTTGGCTCCCAGGAAGGGTTCCTGGCATGCCCGCTCTCCACCGCTTTCCCACATGCACTGCTGCTAACAGGTTGGCCAGGAGAAATGGAGGTTGGTGCACCTCGGTGCAGTACCCCGTTTCCATATCCCACAGCTGCTCCTCATGGGGAAGGTTGCCAGGTGCTGGGAGTCGGCAAGCATTCATGGGCTTCCTCTTGTCTCCATAGGACTGGACTGAGCACTGGAGGAAGTTTGTGGATGGAAACGGGGCAGATTCCAGAAGGGTTCGTTCCTAATTCTGGGTAGCTCATTTTAAGAGAAACATTGACTGTGCCCAGAGGAAAGTGGCCAGAGGCATCTGGAAGCCAAGATGCTGAGTACAGTTGGCCTGGAGAAGAGGAGACAAAGGAGGGAGAATTTCCGTCTCAGGAGATGTCACCGCATGAGTCATCCGTGGGATCTCCTGGGATAAAAGCAGGAAGCTGGGACAGATCAGGGATCCTCTATGAGGAGACGGTTCTGCTGAACAATGCTGTGCTATTCGGCAAGGAAGAAGGCTACACTGGGTTCATGGTAGGAACTGCTAGCTTTGCTATTCTCAGTCCGAGGTGCCCACCCGGCCTGGGGGCCTTGGGGGGAGCCAGACTGTGAGTCCAGTGGAATTGCTGCTTTCCCGTTCCCTTTTCCCTTCCCTACCCATGTTGTTGTGTGCATTGTATGTTGTGATGTCTTTAAAACCCTCTGCCCCTATATGGTCTCTGTTGTCTGTTAACGAATCTGTTTTTCCCCAATGCTTGGTTTATTGTGTCTTGAATCCAGTGTCTGGCCCCAGGATTTGGGGTGGAAAAATGTGCCGGTAGGTGTGGACTCATGGGGAGCTGGCTGTTACAGAGACTAGAACCCAGACCAGCCTGGGACTGGGTCCCAGCCCCGTGCTCTTACCCACTTCGCCACACTGGCTCTACATTGAACAGAAGCTGTTTGAGAGACCTTCCCACTGTAGGATCCTGCGGACCTCTTCCGGCTTAGCTCCCTCCGCCTTGGCGCTCGCAATGCCCAGGCCCGCTACTTCTGCCGCTCATTCCTATTCCTCGGCATTGCAGAGGAACATGCGACCTCGACCGGTGATGAGAAGCAGCCCATTCTGGAGGTGGATGCCCTGGGCTCATCTCCCCAGACTCCAGCGCACCCTCTTGTGCCACGCGCTCAACTTCTTGGCGAGTGTGCCAAGCATGTGCGCAGTGCTCACCATGAATCGAGGCACATGCAGCCTCTGGGAAGCAGCGTGCCTCCCCTGTGCCCCTCCACTCCAGCTCTGTTCTGCGTTGAGCAGAAGACCTCCACGGTCCTCTCCAGCTCGGAAATGCCATGTTTCTGTGAGAGCTGATGTCTTGACTATGACCCCAGATGGCAGCCACGTGGTGGGTGTTGTCCTTCCTTTGGGAAGCACCCATAACCGAATGACCGTAGATGGCTAAGGATGCAGGCGCTCCCTTCCTGGCGCTGGGATCAGGACCTGCGTGAACTAGGACCACCCTTGTGGGCCCTTGCAGGGTCAACTGAAGAGAAACGATGCAGTGCAGCTGGAGGTCCCGAAGAGCAGCAGAGAAGGCTTTCTGGCACTGCCGCTCTTTGGCTCAGCGATGTGAGTTGTCCTGGTGCCTCCTCGTGTTCCAGCCTGCTTGTGCCTTGCCCCAGTCTTGTTCCAGCCCTGCTCCAGGTGCCCCTGCCTTGCTCTGCTCAGTCCCAGCCTTGTTCCAGTCTGTCCCTGCCTTGCTCCTGGTTGACCCTGCATGCCCTAATCTGCTCCGGCCGTGCTTCTGTGTGTTCCTGCTTGCTCCAGTCGTCCCTGCCCTGCGCCAGCCCTCTCTATCTAGACCACCTTTATGGGACTGCTTCCCTGGCATCAGACCAGTGGACCGTTTCTCACCTGTGTAATATTGAACTGCCTGCTACCTTGGCTCTGACCCTGGACTGCTGACCATGTCACCAGCCTCTAGCCCTACTGATCTGCAGGACCTGGCCTTGCACCAGGACCCCGGTCCCAGCATTCTGCCTGTCCCAGACAGTGCCCACGTCCCGGCCCTGGCACCTGGTTCTCCTGCCGACTGGAGAGGTGTGGAACGTCTATGCCAGAGAGCATCTGGGCCAGTTTTCCCCACTTCCTGATTGGCTGCCTCCCCACCCCCTGTTGTGATAGGCTGAGGGCCTTTTCGCTGGGTTACCGCATCTTTGCATAGCTGCTTTTCGATGCCCGACTTGCTGTAAATTAATATATCTGTGTACAATATTCAAAATACCTAGCTATTAAAGTCAGACGACCACGCTTTATCATACTTTTTGCCCATTAATTTTATAAAGCACCATGACCAAAAAAAAAAAAAAAAGTTGGTAAGTTGGGTGTTTTTTATTTTTTAAACTAAGTTGTTTTATTTTTTTTTTAACGGTATATAATTCCTCTCCATGAAAAGAACAGTTAGCACATTTGGCAGGGCAAGAGAGCAGAAAAATAAGATCTCTGTCAAACACACGCTAGATGATGGAGATAATAACGGGAATATGTGTAATTTGAATAGCCGGCAAGAAAACATGAGGCAGAGAGCTGAGTGGTTATGAAAATAAGTCGGGCTGCAAAGTGAAGATGTCTCAACATGAGAAAAAGGGTAGAGGGAGGGAGAGAGTAGCAAAGAAGATTTTGGCACTTGTTCAGTTGGAAACACACTTACGGGGATATTATCATAAATAGATTCCACCTAAATTGCTTTCCTTTAGAACTAAAAGCATTGGGTAAATGCCTGTCTTGTGTGTGCAACACGAGAGTCCTGTGTTGGGAGCCTGCATTTACCACAATACATGCTTGAGTTGTAAAGTTTTATGCATGTATTTATTTTGCTTCTAGATCACCCCATACCCACAGCTCTCTGGGTAGTTTACAGCAGGGAACAGGGTCAGGTTTTAAGGCTAGTGAAGAGGTTGTCCTTGATGCCCAGATCCACCCCCATCTCCAGCAGAAATATCCCTTCTCTTCTGCTGATGTGACAGCTCCTGAACAGGATGGACACCAGGCACCTCAGCGGGTCTCCCTGCTTTGGCCATTCCCCCTTGGGTAATGCTACTAGAAGACCAGATTAGCAAGGCAGGCTGGCTTCCTGGCAGCTTCCTCGCTCTCAGGTTCTCTGACACTCTCAAACTCTTTCGCCTCAGAAAGGTTATTTTGTACCACGTCTGTGCAAAGAGGACTACGCTGGGGCTGTCCACCTTTGGACACATCACGGGAAGACACAACTCCCTGGAGAAGACACTCATGCTAGAGAAAGCTGAAGGCCAAAGAAGAAAAGGAAAGCCAAAAGAGAGATGGGCGGCCTCCATGAAGGAAGCCGCAGCCTTGAATTTAGAGCAGGGCTGTTATGGATAGGAGAATCTGGGGAGCTTTCTTTCACAGGGTCATCCTAAGGCAGAGACAAGATGCTGGCACATCGCAGCAACAATGCTCTTGCAAATGAGAGATTCATACGTGTTTGTGGGATCCCAGGGGAACAAAACCCATGGAGACTTCCTTGCCTCCTGAGCTGCCACTTGGACTTTGGGGGCTTGATGCTCTGAAGCCTCCAGGCTTAGAATCATAGCATAGTAGAGTTGGAAGGGGCCATGAAGGCCATCAGGTCCAGCCCCCTGCTGTTGCAGGACACCAAGTTACGCCATCCCACTCAGAGGGCTGCCCAGTTTCACCTTGAATGTCTCTGGTGTGGGAGAGCCCGCCACCTCTCCAGGGAGCGGGTTCCACTGTTGCATTGCTCTGACAGTGAGGAAGCTTTTCCTGATGTCCAGCATGAATCTGGGTTGTTGCAGCTTGACTTGATTATTCTGTGTCCTACACTCTGCCATCAGCAGGAAGAGACCTTGACCTTCCTCTCTCTGACAGCCTTAGAGGTACTTATGACCCCCCTCAGTCTTTTCTTCTCAAGGCTGAACATGCCAAGTTCTATCAGTCTCTCATCACAGGACAGTGTTTCCAAACCCTGGATCATTTTTGTTGCCCTCCTCTGGACCTTTTCTAATTTTCCTGCATCTTTCTTAAATCTTGGTGCCCAGAACTGGACACAATATTCCAGTGAGGAGTATAGAGGAACTACTGCTTCTTGTGATTTGGAAGTAATACTTCTGTTAATGCAACCCAAAATAGCATTTGCCCTTTTGGTCACTACATCACATTGTTGGCTCATGTTTAGCTTATCCTAAAGGATCCAAGAGCCTTTTCTTTTTCACTTCTGTTAAGCCACGTTTTCCCCATCGTCTGTCGATGCATTTGGTTTCTTTTCCCTAGCTGGAGAACTTGGCACTTGTCCTTATTGAATTTCATTCTGTTGCTTTGAGCCCAGTGTTTAAGTTTATTGAGATTGCCCTGGATCCTCATTGAAAGATCTTGAAAGCATCCAGTATGGACCAGAAGAACAGTGGGAGAAACCTTCCTTCCTCACTATGTACCACAGCAAACTGGCCATTTCCAGCTGAGACACTTTGGAGGGGGTGGCAGGAGGCCAGAAGGAAGCTTGTACCCCGGCAGCCCCATCTCCTCTCCTCTTTGACCCCCAAAGTTATCCTTCCCCCCTCTCCAGATTCACATCTCCAGCCACAAAGAGGCAGCCAGCACATCTTCCTGTATCAGGTCCATGCAGGGACGTGGATTGGAACCTAAATTGACCTCTCTGAGCACAGATCTCTGTGTCCAGCTGTGGGTTTGGGGACACACATTCTTCCCAAAAACACTTTCAACACCTTTATTTTCTCACCATTGACAGTGGGAAATTTAAGTAGCTTCTTTACCTTGCATGCACCTTTGCTGATTTTCAGATTTGTTCCCTTAATACTTTACCTAGTCAAGAAGATCATCCAAATAACAGCTGAGTTTGGTGGGGAAAAATCACAGCATAATTACAGCGATCTCCTAAAACTTGAGTGCCAAAAATGTTACATATTAATTGTAGGTTAAGACTGCAAATCAAATCATCCTCTACTTGAAGTCCTTTCTGAGCCTACTTTATATTGAATTAAATAAGCAGCATCTCCATGAGCCGAACAAGTGACATATGGTATTTTTGCCAGAGGAGATACAACTTTAACTCAACATACGTAGGGACTGCATGTTCCCCATTGTTCCAGAGCAGTCTCTGGGGACAACCAAGACCACCACCTTAGTAGTGCTGCGTGTGTAAGGGTGGCTTCAGGTGTATGCGTCAAGAGAGGCAATATCGGTGGCTTCTGCACAACTAGAAGCTGGTGAAAGCATGTTGCAGGAAGACGGAGGAAAAGGGAATCAAGGCTGATGCTTCTGGTCCATCTGCAAGCCAATGTGTGTTATGCACAGCATTTAATGATACATGTGCAATTCTGCAATGCAGCCATGGGTTGTATTTCTGAGAAGCTCTACTGCATATTGATTAATGCTCTAGGAGAATAATCCCCATGCTCCCTACACAGCACCTGACGGGGCAGAGGACAGCACCGATCCTCAGAGTTGGACACGTCAAGAGAAATGCATAGTCTAGTGGCGTCCCAGTGGTCAGACACAATGTCCAGAGAAGTAGTTCACTTTGTTTGCCGTACCAAAAACTAGGGATGGATGAATCCATCCACGTTGAATCTCTTCTGCTCAGATATACAGGGAGACAGTATGCTGTAGTGGTTAGAGTGTTGGACTGAAGGCCTGGAAATCCAAGATCTAGTCCCCACTTGGCCGTGGAATCATGAAATCATAGAATAGCAGAGTTGCCAATCTTGCTGCTACGTAACCCAGAAGCTGAAATTTACTTCTGAGGAGCACTGTATAAGGCTGCATGGTGGATGCATGGCCGAAGCAAAAATTGAACCAGGGACTCCCTGGCTCCTCTCCTAAATCTTTAATCACCATGGTATGTTAGCTCTTTAATAGAAGTTCATTGGCAAATACTTTGTTTTAGGGGACAAGAGCTGCTTTGCTTTGCTTTGCTTTGCTTTGCTTTGCTTTGCTTTGCTTTGCTTTGGCTTTTTTATTTTATTTTTTCAACAGACTGCTTCCACTCTCAAAACTCAGCCAGAAAACTGCAGTTCTGAGACCGTCTTCAAGTTTTGAATGCATCGCATGAAAACTTTCCAATGTACTTCCAGACCGAACATTTCTTCCTCTTGTTGTTCTTGTAAGTCATAAAGAGTGAGTAAAGGGCACCTAAAACGTTCGTCAGTAGGTCCATTATTATGATTGGCTGAAAACCATAAAATGCATCCATCAAACCCGTGTGTTGCATCTTGCACTAAATTATCGTGATAAATAGGCTGTTTGTCATGACGTCACCTACTAATCTATTCAGAAACCCATTCTCTGCCACCATTAGACATCATTCACACTGGTGCCAACTTGTTCTTGAAAAAACACCACTCAGTGCTGCTGTGGAAGTTTGTGGTGCAGACTTTCAAGGGAGAGAGAGAGACTTCGGAGAGACCATTTCCAGCTGCATCCCTGCAACTGCTAAATTTTGCTTTCTGCTTTGCAGAAAGAGCAAACCCATTAAATTGCAGAGCAAGCTATTTTCTTTCCTTTGTTTTAATTAGCAGGCTTTTTGACCTTTTGATCACACTAAGAGATTTTAAGGTAGAGCTGGCTTCAAATTCAAATAACAATGTGCACATGAGCAGAATCTGAGCTCATCAAAATTGCTAAAATTTCACCGTGAAGCTTATTCTGTCTCAAATTGGTATCAGATTGCAAATTTGGAGAGTGTGAGGGGCGTCTTTTTGCAAGCATGCATGCATGGTCTTGTATATTTTCCAAAAATGTGTGCATTTTTGAAATGTACATATTTTTATCTCATTCTTTAATGTATGTTTGAGCACATTTAAAAAATATGCATATTATTTGGCTGCATTTTTTAAAATACATGTATGTTGCCAAGTGCTTTTCGAAGGGAGTTTGAAAATTCCACTGTGAGTACAGATATCAGAGAACTCTACAACAGACCCCCCAAAAACTAAATTTCTAAGAATCCAACTCATGGATTTGGCAGTGAGCTTTTTTGAGTCTTGTGGATTTCAGCCACCAATTTACTAAAATTTTCTATAATATTGGGCAAATTTAGTCATAGCAAAATATGGTTTTTTTCATTTCCCAAGATGCATACTTCTCCCATATGCTAGATGTGGATATATACATTGGAGGGGTTAGATAATTATGAGGGGGATTTTCACATTTTTGAGAATGCAAACTTTTGGACTTCTTCCACAAATATCAAACATTGGGTGGCTTCCCACTGTTTTTCTAACTTCTTTCTCATCATAAATGGTTGAATTGGAAAAAAGAGGATGATATATAGGGTATTTTGGCCCCACAGCTCTTGTCTTTGGCCTCAGCTGGCTTTGGAATCTAGTCCCAAAACTTTCCAAACTGGAGTACAGCAATCAGACTGAAAAAGCTTCTTTGCTCCAGTCCTGTGCCCAGAGTGCGGATTCTGAAGACCACATGAAATTCGGTACCCAGCCATCCGGATGCAGCAGCCTCACCCAGGCTTAAGTCCGAAACCCCTATGCTGTGACAAGAAGCCCTATTGAGCTCAGTGGGACCTGCAGCCAAGCTGTCATGTATAAGGTTACACTGCTAAGGACCCTCTGAATATTAATAAAAGCAAATTGATGGCATCCATAGTCATCTCTCTTTGAGGTTAAAGTCAGCATAGAATAATTAGCTAAGGCACAGTTGTCAGGACAGAGAAGAGGAGAAAAATGCATCCAGTCAAAGCTCGGAAATCAAAGAGTTGCTGAAGTTCTGGCAGGAAACAGCAGCGACTGTGCTTGAACTGTCCATTGCTATTGCGGTGCTGGCGGAGACGCCTGCAAGTCCCTTGGACCACAAGGTGATCAAACCAGTAGTCCTAGAGGAGATCAACCCTCTCCAGATGGCCAGATCCTGAAGATGAAACTCAAATACTTTGGCCACCTAATGAGAAGGAAGGACTCCCTGGAGAAGAGCCTGATGCTGGGAACAATTGACGGCAAAAGAAGAAGGGGATGGCAGAGGTTGAGGTGGATATACGGAGTCACTGAAGCAGTCGGCATGAGCTTAAGTGGACTCTGGGGGATGGTGGAGGACAGGAAGGCCTGGAGGAGTGTTGTCCACGGGGTCGTGATGGGTCAGACACAACTTTACAACTAGCAACAACAATTGGCTGCGTAGGTTCTTGCTTCCATAAACTGAAATGAGCGATCGCTGACCATTGGCTGAGCTGCAGAGGCGTCATGGAATGTGCCTGAAGATCCCGACTGCTTCCGCAGTTCGTTTCCTTCCTTTCTTGAAAGAATCTCTCTGCTGCCCAAGGCCGAGTGGCAGCTGGTGCTGCTGGTTGGAAGATGTGCGGGAAAAGGGGCAGGCGACATTTTGCAAAGCCAACTGCAGGACTAGGTATGGGATGCTATTCTCAGTTAGTTCCTGTTTAGTCTTAAAGGGATCGTATGTGTGTGTTTCTTCAGAAGGAGGCCTGAAAGCAAAAATGCTCCAGGAATTCCTTATTTGGATCTGCCTGTGCTAAAAACTGAAAGAAGTCCATAAGCAAGTCACACTCTCCCCTCTCCACCTTCCAATCTCCAACATCGAAGCCATCTGAATGACAGCGTTGCAGTATGGATGGGACCCCATTTTGCCAGCAATATCTTAGTGTCAGAATTTTACTTATGGATTTATTTCATTTTTATATCAGCTTTTCCAAGCATCCAGCTTCTTATTTATTTATATTGTGATTTATATCCTGCCTTTTTCCTACAAAGGGCTCAAGGCAGCTTACATCTCCTCCTCCATCTTATCCCCACAACAACAACCCTGTGAGGTAGGTTGGGCTGAGAGTCTGTGACTGGCCCAAAGTCACCCAGTTGGCTCCATAGCTGAGCGGGGACTTGAACCCAGATCCTCTGAGTCCCAGTCCCATGCTCTTAAGCACTACACCACACTGGCTCTTCTTCTAAAATACCCTTTGGATTCCCCCCACCCTCTTTCTTATTCTTCTTTCTTTCCAACTCTCCTGCATCTTCTCAAAACTGCCATTTTGTCTCAATGTTTTATGTTGAAGTTAGTATATGCATTAGCAACTAACCAGTCAGGAAGAGTCAACTTTGTATTAAATTCCTCCTGTGCTTGTGTAGGTTTCAAGACCAGGTTTGCACGATTGCAACAGACCATGATGGCTTATCTAAGTCATGTATGTGCTGGCAGCCATTTTGAAAATCCACTACAGATTGCCATATTGTCTGAACTCAGGTGGCAGCCATTCTTAGGGGGGAAACAGCTCTGAAAGAACCCAATTAAATATTCAAAATGGCCATGGGCACACGCCACAGCTCACCATGGCTTAAATAAGCTAGGATTCACTGTAGTGATGGTGTGAACCAGCCCTCTGACATTGAGGGCTGAACTTCTGCCCTTTTGATTCAGCACACACAGGAAGAAAACTAAAGAAATACTAAGAAAAATGGGAGTTATTTTGGTCCCTTCATTATCTGCCCAACAGAAATAGGTATAGATGAATTATTGGGAGGCCAAAAACATATGTGTAATTTCTTTTAATTATCTGCGTACTCTTAAAGGGGCACGTCTGACAGGTTTTTTTTCTCTCTCTGGCTCTAAACCTTTCAAAATATTCAATATTTAAGTATTTTTGAAGATACCTATTCTCCCTTGCTTGGAGCTTGCATCTATGGAAAACAAGGCAGTCAGAAAACACACAGATCACACATCACAAATCAGAGCAGGCAGCAAGATTATTTTGTTTAAGGTATGTAATGGTCTTCATTTCTTGTTTTTATCGGCACTCCAGCACCAAAAGCCATCTTTCCGTGTTGTGGGACCTTCAAAGAGCAGCATTGCTTCAAAGTCTTTAACCCCCTTTGCCAAAAGATGCCTCCCAACCAATCATCCAACTTTTTGTTGCTCTTGTGGCGTTGCCTTTCATGTTGCTGGTGGTGCTAAATGTTGAATTAGGGCCAAGGGAACTTGGCTCCAACTGAAGACATGACCAAAGGTGTAGCGGTTGCAGTCATGACTTCTTTCGATGGAATAAGGCACAGGCAAAAACACTGGGAATTGTGTGGATTTCAGATCTATTGGATTCTCCTCACTGGTGACGAGAATGTATACAGAGTTCCATGTTTCTATTGCCTTTCCAGGCTTCTGGAAACTGACTTTGCAGCCATGAAATGGTATTTCAAAACAGGGGTAGATCCAGATTCTCCAACAAAGTTCGCTCATGTTTTTCATTCAGAGAAACACCAAGATGTAATGGGCTTAGCAGAATCACCTGTATTTATAGCTTTAAATGTAGATAGAGCTTTCTATTTCACAATAATATTTCATCTTCAGACTCAGTAAGATAGCCCTCCAGTAGTGGCAGTGTTTCCTAGTGGTTAAAGGCAGGTTTTCTGAGTGGTCTTTGGATTATCTTTTTTTTTTTTTTTTTTTGTTTTTTTGATTAAATCACCTTTTAAAAGTTATTTTTGTTTTTTTTTTTTTTTTTTTTTTTTTGGTTATGTAGACTACATCACCATTGAAAGATGACTCTCATCCTCCTTTGAGAGTTGGGAATCCCAGTCCAGGCAGGATAGGACTGCAGAATGACCAATGTAACACCACTTTGAAAGATTTCTTCATTCAGAAATGAAGCAGCATCCCCCAAAGAGGAATGAGACTTTCCCAAAGTGGGTCAAAGCAACCTGCTTCCAAAGTTTTAGTTTGGGAGGGCAGAAGAAGGCACTCATATCAATCAGCCAAAGGCAAAACAAGCCCAGAGCTTTGCTATGCATTGATAATATGCAGAAGAAAAATGCGATGGACTGCAAACTAAGATGAAGTGTCTGTAAGCATCAGTTTGAACAAAGACCAGAAATCCAACTGGGATAAGGTGGATCATAGAAACATAGAAACAGAGCAAGTCAGAAGGGGTCTCTCGGGCCATCTAGTCTGACCCCTGGCTCTAGCCAGCTCTGCTCATGACATGCGCACCATGTGGACGTCCAGCCTATCTTTGAACACCCGCACCGATGGGGCCTCAACCTCCTCCCATGGAAGCCCGTTCCATATCATGCTGCATCCTCCTCAGGACGGCCTCACATTGTCGTCATTTAATGCATTTTGATCTATTTTTATGTATTTAATGCTATGTTAATTTTAAAGTGCTCCAAATGCTGCTTTATGTGTTGCTTTTCATTGTTTTTATATCCTCTTGTGAACTGCCCAGAGAGCTTTGGCTGTGGGCAGTATAGAAATGTAATAAATAAACAGTATGATAATCAGCCCAGCACATTATGGGGGGCTTGCACTGGGTGTGGTCTTTGCTCCAGGGTGTGAGATCAGTAGCCTGAAAAAGGGAAGGGTGGTCCAAGGAATCCACTGGACCAAGGAATCCACTGGACCTCATGGGCAGATCATTTCCTGGTGAAGCTTGGACTTGGGGCTGGGGGACCCACTCAGCCCCAGGAGATGGAGAGTATCCATTGGCCTTCCGAATGCTCTTGGGGATATCCCAGTGGACGGAGCTTAAGATCCAACCAAGGCCCTGGTCCTGCTGTGGGATGGTGGGATGTAGAAGGTCACAGACTCCATCACACCGGAGTGCCCGCTCTGCAGCTTGGTACCCTGGAGAGCTGCAGTCAGTGAAGCAGGCTGGTCACCCTCTAGAGAGCAAATCGTATAAAACTTGAAGTAAAAGCTAGACCAAAATCTGGAGCACATGATGGCGCCTGTCATGCAGCAGTGCAATCAGCAAAGAAGCACTATTTATTTATTTATTCATTTATTTAACGATTTGTATGCCGTCCCCTTGCTATATAGCCTCGGGACGGCTCACAGAAATAAATAAATACAATACAAATACAAATACAATTAAAACCCGGAAACACCCAGGCTGCACAATTAAAACTTATTAATATTAACCATTGTTAAAGTATTATTTGAATAAAAAGGCCTTAGCCTGGCGCTGAAAAACAAATAACGACGGTGCCAGGCGGACCTCTCTGGGGAAACATCACTTTGCTGCCTCTACTGTGTCCACCAATGGAGTTCTCTGGGTCATCTGGAGATGGTTATAGGTCTCCCTAGCGACTGGGGCCCTGCTAGGCTTCAGATGAACCCTGGTGGAATCTGTCCCTTGGGCATTCCTTCATGGACTTCTTCATGAGCTTGGCCCTGCCTTGGAAGCAAGAGGCAGTCCACGAACGCTCCCAGAATGAAGGACCTGCCACTGGCCACCTTCTTCCACGTCAGGTAGAGCACCCAAAGGGCTGCTACACATCGAACCGAAGGAGCAAGATGCTTCTGGCAAGTTCTGCACAACTTCTTCCACCTCAGAGATAGATACTGCCTGGCCCTGGTGATTTATGAACTTTCAGTGGTTCAGTAAAGTTAAGAATTTCATCTTTTGTCACCACTATCTGCCTTAGTTCCTCAGCCCCGCTTCCGGAAACATCCACTGGGGCACAGCTGTCTGCCAGCTTCTTCTGCAGTGAAGAAAGATGCAACTCATTCATTCAGTTTTTCTACAATCTCCTTTAGTGTTCTTTTAACTACATTATCATTATTTGAGTAATCTGAGATCTGAGTATTAAGCTTGGGATTGTGCTGTCGCAAATCCAGCCTTCTCCTATATGACCCTGTCCGGTTCCTAAAGTCACCTGGAGAGAAGACCTTCTGTTACCACCTGCAAGGGTGTATTTGGTGGTCTTTCCACTGGCCCCTCCCAGTCTATGAAACCAAATTCTAAGGGAGGCTGTGCTTGATTCCTCTTTGTTGCCCTTCCAGAGGAAGGGAAATCACTGCTTTATTCAAGGAGGACTTTAACCTGAAAATCGCTCCAGTGGGTTGGGTGCTGATTTTAATAGCATTTGTCTTGCCCTTTTTATGTTCCAATGCTTTTCCGTGTATTGCTTGAATCTTTCCAGGTGGTCCCACAAGCCGCTTTGAGTGCCAAGTCTGGGCAGAAGGTTGGGAGACAAATACCACAATGCAGCAAATAAATATCATGGAAGGACACCTGAGCCGAGAAAACACGGCACACCTACACCTTTCAGTTGAGTTCCTAGTTGAGGGAAGCTTTGAATCAGGGGTGGGGGGGCTGTGAAGGGCACCATCGTCAGGTATCCCTGATACTCAGCCTCTGAGATTCTTGCTTAAACAGCCAACGGGGCAGTGTCCAGGCCCGAAATCTGGAGCACATGTGGAAAGAAGGGTGTGCAACTGGCAGCTTTCTTCCACATCTGGTGCAGCAGCTCCAAGGGCCACTGCAGCTGGAGAAGAAGAGGAGGGTTGCTTGCATGGCAATTGCTTGGGACTCTATTCCTGGCAAGCCACCTTCTGTTTAAGGTTCAGAGCTTGGGGCTCAATCCTGCCAGGAAGTCATAGAATCATGGAACAGCAGAGTAGGGGCCACGAAGGCCATCGAGCCCAACCCCCTGCGGTTGCAGGACACCACGTTACACCTCCCCACTCAGATGCACCAAAGTCCCGGGAATCCAGGAGATTCCCATCCTTCCTCACAGATGCCCAGCAGGTGAGTTAGGCGGCTTCCAAAGGCAGCCTCTCCTGACCTGAGGATCACACGTAAATTGCCCTGAAGCAACCTATTGGTAGCCTCCCAAAGGCATTTCCCTCCGAGTGCTTGCACATCCCTGCCAGTCCAGTCGACCTGTTCAGCCCGCCCCACATCCAGGATGAATTGCACACCCCCTTCAGCAAAAGCCGTGCCCATAATGCCAGGCCTTGAACAGGTCCGTCTCCTGCCCACCTAAGGAAGCAGCTAGCTGATCCCGCCCTGGATGTAGAAGGCTTGGGGAGGGGGCAGACAGGAAGAAAGGCCAAGTTGCGGGCAGAGCCAGCTTTAGCCACAGGCTCTGCCCCTCCTGTGCTGAAAGACACCCCCCCCCCATTGAATTCCCTAATGCTTTCCCACCTGCAAAAGCTGTTCTCCACCTGAACCATTCCAGCTGGGTGGGAAACACCTTGCCTGCAAAGCGTGTTTAGAAGACACCCTCCCCCAAGGTGCAAATCACAGGTTGCCTCGTTCTGACGTAACAGAAAGCCATGGTTTGTCATCACAGAGCAGGGGGCTTGAAGGGGGGGAGTGGCAAGGGCAGGAAGCCAGGGTAGCCAACCAGGACCCGGCGTTGCCTCGAAACTCAACCCAACGCCCAGGCTTAGACGCCTGGCGTGCTTGTACAGGCGATCTACAAGAGGTCCATCACTCTGCATAGATACGGCACGTAGGAGCCAACCCCTCTCCCACTGCAAGGCTACCTAAGTGACAGTGTTTTCGCACATGCGTTAGAGCACTTTATTATAACAGCTGGTCTTGCTAGCAAAAGACAGTAACTAGATGAGAGAGAGAGAGAGAGAGAGAAGATGTGTACAGCCTGATCCTCATGAATACATTCAGCAGTGAAGAATGTAAGGAGGCAAGTACAAAGCAGTGAAATTAGCATCTGCAATTCATTCGTGGGCATGGAGCATTCTTGTCTCATTTAAACAGCATGTCTGACTAGTCTGACATGCCGCAGGCCCCGCTGGAGAAAAGGAGCACCGGGCAGGGCGGTTTTATGCAAGCCGGAGCCTCCGATCTGGAGGCCACCGTGGAAAATCAGCCCGCTCCTCTATAAACGGTCTGGCTTTTGACTATGCTGGGTATTCCCAGCCTTGGAGATGCAGCGGGTGGTGAGTGGAGGAAGGACCTTTTCTGTGGTGGCCCCCAGTTGCACCGCACCCTTCTGGAGACTTTTGCATGATGGCCACATGCCTGCTCTTCAAACTCCAGCAGGGCAAGATAATTTGGCTCTTCCACGCTTTCAACATGTGATGTATTTTTGCCAGTGTTTCTACAACGGTTACTGCTTTGCCATTGTCACTTCTGGTCATCGTTGTTGCTGATTGATTTTATTAATTATTTTTAAGAGTGTGTGTGTATCTGCACACATATCTTTATGAGGTTGCATTAGCTATCCTAACAGCTTTGCATTGACTTGGGGAAAACTTGGGATGCATTCACAGAAGTATTACTTCCAAATCATGAGAAGGAGTAGTTCCTACTACTGCTAGTTCACTAGTCAGACCTCGCCTGGAATGCTGTGTCCGGTTCTGGGCACCAAGATTTAAGAAAGATGCAGGAAAATTAGAAAGTGTCCAGAGGAGGGCAACAAAAATGATCCAGGGTTTGGAAACACTGCCCTATGATGAAAGACTGAGAGAACTTGAGAAGAAAGACTGAGGGGGGACATGATATCCCTCTATAAGTACCTCAAAGGTTGCCAGAGAGAGGAAGGTCAAGATCTCTTCTTGCTGGTGTCAGAGTGTAGGACATGGAATAATCAATTCAAGTGGTGACAACCCAGATTCAGGCTGGACATCAGGAAGAGCTTCCTCACTATCAGAGCAATATGACAGTGGAACCAGCTGCCTGGAGAGGTGGGGGGCTCTCCCACAGTGGAGACATTCAAGGTGAAACTGGACAACCATCTGTGTGACTTGGTGTCTTGCAACCGCAGGGGGTTGGACTCAATGGCCTTCCTGGCCCCTTCTAACTCCACTATTCTATGATTTTATAATTCCATGAAAACATGCATTTTAAATCTTTATTCATACATAAGGACAAATAAATGAAACAACCCTGAGCCACATCTTTGGAAACACATGGTGCATTTGAAGCTTTCTCCTGGGCTGTCCCAAGATTTTTTGGTTGCTGAGCGAAATATCATGAAAAAGAGATACCCTATAGCAGTATCTCTTTCCACTGGAAGGTCAATCTCAGTTTCAGAGAAGGTCTCACATCCCACATGCTGTTGACTGGGGGAATTGAAGCCAACGTTGGGGAGCCCAACAGCAGAAGGGTTACAGCCAAAACACAAACCAGGCTGGCACTGTGTGAGGTTCGTTTGCCACTCAGTCTCAGGAAAGACAAAAGAAGCGGCGTATTACAAAACGGCATCATTTTGCTGCTGGTTTCACTTTCGGCCACTGCAATGTCCACCACCCTTTTCCTCTGCCCTCGCTTTGTGGTCATTCACCCTTCCAGACATTAAGGAAGTGAGGAATGGCTGAGACGTGAGGCCACAACGGACGATAGGTTGGCTCAGGGTGCTGAAAAAGGCTTGCAGACTTTTTGTGAGCTTGGGACTCGCAGAGGAGATGTTCCCCTTCCAATCCCAAGGCATTTCAGGGGATGAAGCCGCAGCACCGTTCCTGCTCATTCTCATGCATTTCCCGTACAGGATCGATCGCTATCCGAGCGTGACGCAACACCTCACACATGCAAACACAGGGAAGACAAGACTCCCTGGAGAAAGTCGAAGGCAGCAGAAGACGAGGAAGACCAACTAGGTGATGGATGGACTCCATCGAGGAAGCCCCCGCCTTGCATTCGCAAATGCAGAGGAGGGAAGTCATGGAAGGGACAATTTGGACAGCTTTCGTGCAGAGGATATTTATTTATTTATTAAAAGCTTTTCTATCCCACCCCCTGCAAACGCAGGGACAGCTTACAAAAGGATCACCATAAATCCGAGGCAACTTGATGGCACGTCACAACAACAATAACAAAGGCTTGCATAGGATGCTTCGGATTCTTCTCTCCCAATCTGAAATAATGCTCCAGTCCTGACGCTGCAGATGTGTGCTTGATTCTTGCATTTCTGTGTGCTTCATCGCCAATTCTTTCGTCGTGGCTAGTTTCATTGATTCTGAGTGGCTTTTATTTTATAGCATAGTTATAGGTAAAACGCAAATAATTTAAATTGTTTGTACTGCAGCTTAGGTTGCATTGATAGTTTTAAGGTACAGTCCTAGGTGTGTTTAGACTTAAAGGCTTGCAACTCCCAAGTCTTTGTTCTGTCTGAATAGGCATAATTTGCATATGCATAGTTTTGTACCTTTAATAGTTGTGGATCACCAAGAGAGCTTCAGGTACTGGAAGTATAGAAATGTCCTAAATAAATAAATACTAACAAGTAGCTGTAACTGAAACAGATGCAGTGACAATTTCTACTGGGGGGCAGGTGGGCAGGGGGAGCTGGTGGCTCCTAGGTTGGTGGGACTCCTGATCCATAGCAGCTTTCTTGGAGCTATTCCTGGTGCTCCATGGTGATGAATCTACTTTGGAGATAGAGGTCAGAATCATGGACAGCTCCTATAAAGTTCAGAATAAGACCGCATTGAACGTTAACCAGCCAGAGAGCCTTGGCTGTTGAGCAGTATGAAAAAGAAAAGGATTAAACCATGACGTGACCAGGAGAGGTGGCACAGGGCCATGCCAGATGTTCATGCCACCCCATGCTGAAGCACCTGCTGGCCCTTCCTCTTGTCCCTGAGAAGTACATGTGAAGCACTAATGTGCCTTTGAGCCTACACATGTACAGGTGCATGCATGCACAAAGGACATGTGTAAGCCTTCTGAGAAAAAGAAATAGGAACAGGAGTTTTCCAGGGAAAGTGCAAGAGAACAGGGATTGAGGTGAGAGGGAGGAGTGGAAGAAAAGGTGAGTTCCACACCTTCCATTTCCCTCACCTGGATTCCTGCAGCCCGGGGGGAGAGATGCATCCAAGACTGAGGTTGGGAGAAAGCAATTCTTCCTGTAGCGTCTTTGCTCACATTCACTTCAACTCAGAGATGAAACATGAAGGGAAGACCGTGTGTGTTAGTGCTTCTCTCATTGCACATTCCCGATCACACAATCTGAACCACACCTTTAAAAATGCTGTACAGATTGGAACACGGCGGTGCAAAAGTTTCTGGACTACTCCAAGATGTTGCAGTGCCATTCTCAAAAGTCCAGAGCAATGGAATATGCACAGGGGGAGACTCCCTTTAATATGTGTTCAACTTGGTGCTTTTAAAGGAGTTTGTAAAAGTTGAATATGGAAGGAGAAAGGAATGGAATTACAGCTTTTAAATATGGGAAAGCGGGCATGACAGGATGTGAAGTTGTCATCATGGACTGAGTTTGCTGTCCATTAACAATGGGCTCTGGAAACCAGCCAAAGCGACAGGGAAGCGGAATCGCCTTCATGGGAACACTTGGCAGTGGATTTCCCCCCCGATGGATATCGCTCTTACGCTGGGAGATTGTGACTGTATGTGCAGCAAGGAAGGGAGAAATTGGTGAACCCTTCTCTCATTGCCTCATTTTTCCAACCTTAAATATGGTTCATCTTGAACTTGGAGAATTTGAAAGAAAATAGTCTGCATGAAAATTCATAAGCATGTCTATGCATATTTCGCCTAAGGATGTATTTCTGCCTGAAGTTTTGAGGAGATGCTTTCCTTCATATAATGCACTTTTTAACATAGTGCCCAATATACTCCTCTCTGGGACACCTGTTTCTGTCAGAGAACTTGAACATGTGAACTGGACACAATTCTCGCCTACCCCAACAGGTGGAAGAGAGCAACCTCTCCACCCAAGATGTTGAATTCCCTGGTAGGATCTCCTCCCTGCAGCTTTATTGCAAGTTAGGAAGGAGACTTCTGAGGCATAGATGCCATTTATGAACTGGGTGTCTAGCTCGGTCTGGAGTATTCCTGGAATGGAACCTGTGCAAGTTTGTGACTAGGACCCGTCTGATGCAGTCGGTTTGCATTTGCTGCGCTCAAGAAAAAGAAAGGATCCTATGCATGCCATCTTGTGGCGCAGTGGTTTAAACTGCTGAGCTGCTGGGCTGGTTGATCGAAAGGGCGCCAGTTTGAATCTGCACAACAGGGTGAGTTCCCGTTGCTCCGTCCCAGTTCCTGCCAAGCTTGCAGTTCAAAAGCTTGCAGTTCAAATGCAAGTAGATAAACAGGTACCACTTCGGTGGGCAGGTAACAGCGTTCCGTGCACCTCGGTGTTTAGTCACGGTGGCCACATGACCACGGAGACGGTCTGTGGACAAACGCTGGCTCCCTCGGCTAGGAAACGATGAGCACCGCCTCCTGGAGTCAGGCATGACTGGACTTAATGTCAAGGGGAAACCTTTGCCTTTACCTACCCTTATATATACATACATACATATATATAATATGAAAAAAGAAAAAGTAGAAAATGGAATATGCATTGGATGGATGGATGGATGGATGGAATATGGCTTTCCCAAATCTGATTTTCTCTCAAAATGCTAATAAAGGAGCTGGAGTGATGCTCACAAGGGGAAAAAATGTCTGGCTTACATATGTGTTCTTCCAATTTCCAGGAATAGTTGGATCTATTTATTTCTGGTCCAGATCAGTTTCATATTTGTTCATTGACAAGGAACTTGCATCCCATTTCTGGATTAATGCATGTTTATTCTTTATTTTAATTGGTTCAAAAGGCCATCTTGGAATACCCATATAAATATGCATTTTGGCATACTTTTGCACAAGGTATCAATTTCTAGGCACAGTTCCTCTGAAAGTACATATTTCTAAATTGCTTTTATTCCAAAACATGCATCCCATCCATATTTTGGGGCTCCTTCCTTTGAATCACCACATTCAGAGAAGTGCAAAATCCCAAGAATAACAGTGCCTTCATTCGCACGTTATTCCTGGAAGGTGTGGATCCAGACAGACCCTGCTAAAATGGGCAAAGAGCAAATTCCCCAACCTTCCCCAGAAGCTTCTGCGATTCTTTCTCTCTCCCTCACTTCAAAGGCTGAGTTCTGAAACTAGACATGAGCTCACCTAAAAACAGCCCCTGGGGGTGGGAGCACTTCCAGGGCTAAATTGTTTTCCATCTCACTTCCGGCTGATTCTGCAAGTGTTCTCCACCCTGAATTCCCACTACCTTTGAAAACATGGGGGGGGGAGGGGGGCCTTTATGGAGAGATTGAATCTAGTTCTTTCCTTCATGACAAGGTCAGATCTGAATTGAGGGCTTTCCAGCTCAAGCTTGTAACCACGATCCCGGAACAGCTGGGATCGTGGCAGAAAACCCACTGAGAAATTCTCCCAGGAAATGTTCTTCTCTATGAACCAGGTAAGATTTGAGAGGAGCATGAGATGGGGAGTTCCTTTTTTATTTTTTATTTTTTTGGCAAGAGACGCATGAGCAAATGCTTGCCTGCGTTCTCCAAACAGCATCTTGAAGCTCACCTCCCCTTTCTTTGATGTATCTTATTATGTTTCCACTTCATTTGCACATGATTTTTAAATGATTTTTAAGATCACACCCAAATGCACACCTGCCCCTCCCAGAGTAAAATGTGGAAATGCACATCTTTTCAGTGTGCATTTGTTAAGTGTATGTTTTCCAAATGTGAAGCACAAGTGTGAGGATTTTCAGATATTTCCAGAGAACATGCCTTCCTATTCACATTCATGTGCAGGGTTGCAAACAGGAAATTTTTGCACGATTTGTAAACAGAAACGGAATTCTCCTGCAACTGCAAATTTTAACAGCTAGCCTTGAGCCTTTGTGTTCTGAGATCACTTTTCCATCAATGTTTTTGCAAGTAGAAAAAATGCACACACGTTCAGATAAATCCGTGCCAATAAATCAGTACTAAGTATATCTATATGTACACTTTCTTAAAGAACCTTCCACTCTGCCTTCTGAAACACTAATATTCTGGAATGGGGATATTCCAGAAGTCAAGTGGTAATGACAGACAATTCTTCCATTTCCACCTCCCCCCCCCCACACACACATATACATGCCTTTTAGAGATCTCCTTGCAAGAATTTGAAATGGCTTGATTTGCTCATGAGCTGCTTTCTACACTTCTGTAATTGATAAAGAGGAATTTCCCAATAGCCTTATCAATCATTTCATTTTAATGGACACATCCCCTAACTTGCAGAAGCATGTTTGATGTTCAGGCAGAGAGCACAAATGACTGCTAACAACCACGACATGGATCTATGCTCACAAAGACAAAGGCTTTGGAGGAGCAAAAAGCAAGAAAAAATGGAACCGTCACACCATGGATTCAATTCCAAATTAGATATGAAGGAGAAACCCACTATTTCTGAGATGCAGTTTACAAATATAAGGCTTGGGATCAGGCAGGAGAGGAAGCTGCTAACAAACACGACGATCAAATTTATGATATAATGGAATCTCAGGGAGAGCTGCGACAAATTTCTTAAAAATGTTTACCAGGCATTCATGAGTTAGCACTAAGAAGCAGCGCAATTCTGTGAAACTCAGCAGTGGAGGAGTTAAGCAGCACCCTCTCTTAAAATAAAAGGAAAATCACACCTGACTTAACTTTATTTTTATTCTTAAATTGTTCCCAGAAGGTTAGCAAGTCAGGATTGTGGATTTCGACATAGCCACACAGTTGTACCACAGGATTCTGTACATGGAGAAATTCAAAAGGAGAACTGCTTTACTAAATAGGTTATAGCCCATTTTTTTCCCCGAGATTTCAACCCCATTTCATGCTCAGACGGGCAGATCTTAATTATACACAAAAGGATACAAATGTTATTAGCATGATAATAATTATTTGGAGACGTCGTCCTCTTTAAAGAGAAGTGGGGGAAAACAGAGCAGGATTGTCATTCACCGAAGCTTCATTTTTCACGCGAATGACAGGAGACCAGTCACAGATACGTTCGAAGTAGATATACAATATTCAAAGCTATGAGCCGCTGCGTTATCAGAATGAGCTAGAAGTACTGCTGTTAAAAGACTTGCGGCACACTAATCATTATGTCCTGCCCATGGTACTACATACAAATACAATCCTGGATGACATTTTTTGTCAAACATTTGGAGCTTTTTGTACTTATCTTCGTTCTTTCCTCCCCGTTTTTTCCCTTATGCATTTATTAGCACTCCGTCACTCAGAAACCCATATTGTTGCATTGCTGTCCAGTTCTTTGCCAAGATAATACCACGAGTGATTCATGAATTGAGGACTGTAGACATCTTCACATTTAAACAAGGAGGGAATGTGGAAAAGCAGCAGGAAAATGGAAAAGTTTCACAGCAAAATACGCCTTGCTCTCTCCCCCGCCCCACCCCAGGTAACTGATCTGAGTTTATGCAAAATGCTCTATTTCAGTCATCAAAGATGTAAATACTGTGTCCAGATTTCATGCGATGGATAAATCTGTTAGGGAGGCATTAGCAAAAAGGGTTTGTACATCCAAGGGGTTCAATACAGATTGTCAATGGTTCTGTATAGCACAAGCAATTTAGAAAAATACAGAAATACCAGAGACACAAATATTTGGCTCCTGTACAATGGATGCATTTCTCAGCATTGATTTGCCAGAAGTGTTTTTCTGTAGCTGCAGGCTGGCCATTTTAATTATTTCTGGGACAAATGCATCTTGGCCGTTCAGTAAATCTGGAGGGCTTCTTGTCACATTAATAAAATAATTATGAGAGCCACGCACCTCAGACTGCCAAGTGTCAAAACACCTGAAAGCGCTACAGCAAGCCAAATTGGTAAGCATTTTAAAAAAACGCTTCCTTCTGTTCTTTGAAATCTTACATATTGTGACATCAAATCAATTGACCAGTGACTGGAGCCTGCCACAGCACGGAGTGTGGCAAATGACTCTCTCTGTACTCACATCTTCTTTTTTTCTCTTATCCAGCCTATAAAAATATCAGAATGAACGTGTCTGAAAAGCAAACAAAAACACTCCAAGACTGCGACGATGCTGCTATTAAATGAGCCCTGCCCACCGTTCCCACTTCAGGCCTCCGGACGCGTGCGCACGCGCGCGTGTGTGTGTGCGTGTGTGCGTGTGTGTAGGTTTTTCATGCAGAACAGCCGACCAGCATTTAAAATTCCTCCGAGGTCACATTTGGTCATTATGATGGGGGTTTGTCCTTTTTTCTTTTTTCTTTTTTGCAACTTAATAATAGATGTTTTAAAGTTTAAGTGCGGCCTCGGGCACTCATAAGCCGTTATTACAAATCACTGGTTTCTCCCTTATGGAGAGAGAGGAATAACATTTACATACAGTAGCATGGATTAATAGGAAGTGCGGGTGGGGAACCTGGAAGAAGCCGTCAGTCAGGGAGCAAAATCGGTGCTAATAAAGCCCGCTATATTCTTTGGAAATATCGTGCCGTCTGTTGCAATATTTTGCCATTCCCCATGAGGTATACAAACCCAAATCAGATAAGACTTGAGCAGTGCTAGAGAGACACTGCTGAGCTCTCCAGCGGCACCCAGCCAAATCTTTTATTTATCTTCAGAGCAATTGTACAATTTGAGAAGGCTGGAAATCGGCTGGAAATCGACCTGCTGGAAAGTTTTCGGAAAGCGGGTGATGCTTCTTTTACCTTGTTGGCAAAACTGATCCTCGTGATTGTGTCACAAGGGTCAGTATATGCGGTGGAAAGCAGCTCAAAGCAGCAGCGGAGGAATCCCTGCAGGGAAAGGAGAAGAGAAGAGAAGAGAAGAGAAGAGAAGAGAAGAGAAGAGAAGAGAAGAGAAGGAGTGTCAGAAAGGTGCTGATCAGGTTTCATAATCCGGGTTCATTTGGAACCGATCAAAGACAGAATTGAGCAAAAGGAAACAATTTCTTGAGTTGATACTGTCAAGAGAATGGCATCAGGCTGGTAGAGAACAAATATGGTAGCTTGGCATTAAACTGGGACATTTCCTGTACAAAGGAGGTCTGCAAGTTATGTTTGGTTCTGGGTGCATTTCAGCAGCTCATGACAGATTCAGGTTTGTTTCTTGATTATCAGCGCCTGTGTGTGGCCATTAACCTAAGGCTGAAGGATGTGAGGGTTTTGAAGGGCCTGTCGGCATGTTTTCCCCATGGATGAACCCGTGCAAGCACCCCTGAATTTGGTCCATGAAGAACCTCATTTGTTTCAGCTTCACACATTTTCTTACCTTGCCCAGCACTGGCATGATAATCCACACTCAGTTCAGTAGGGAATGTTGCTTGTTTCTTTATTTCCAACATTTCTATATTATCCAATAGCCAAAGCATTTTGTTGACACATGACCTCTCACGCTGTCGAACCCAGCTGCACTAACAAGTCATGGCTGTTAACCAGACATTACCCATGAGGAGAACCCACGGTTTGCTCTTTGGTTGTGAAGTGTGGGTTGTTCACCATGGTTTGTTCTCTCTGCTGGGTTTAGACAACATGCTAAGTCATGTTTCAACAACAGCTCACAGTACAACCAGAACACACACTCAACCTATGCTCCACCCTTGAGGGTGCGTTATCATGACTTGGGTCCCACCATTGTCCCATGAGGTGATCTTTCACATCACCTGCACCACCTGATTAGAGGTGTATAAAGAATGTGCTGCAGCAGCTAATACCATATTCCCTCTTTGTTATTCACCTGCAATGCCTCCCCCCCCCCCTTTCTTTCTCTCCCCCTCTCTGCATGTGCATAACTGGATTCTATTCTGCCTTTCCATTACAAATCATGTTCAAGGTAGCCAAAAAAGGTAACATGCAAAAGGAAATACAAAATTTTAATTATAACCAAACAACCTTGATTTCCTTGCAGGAAAAACAGTGGGAAATAAATAACAACAAAGCCATGGACACCTTCATGTGAAAGATAAAGGAAGAAGCAGTGACCAGCAAATTAAGAACGTATTTCAGAAAAACTTACAGGCCCAAAGTCTGTGTGCATAAAAATCATGCTGTGGGAAGGACATCAGAGGGGGACTGAGCTGGTATCCCTGGCGGCAGGTGCTCCACACCTTGGGAGCCACCACTGCAAAGACTCTCCCTTGCTTGCTTGCCATTGGTGGGCACAGAGCAGAGAGCAGGGAATTCCCAAAGGATCTTAGAATACAGGCATGGCCATCTGGAAGAAATCCCTCTTTCCAATAGGCTGCCCCAAGTTTCTGCACCCTTTAGGTCATGACCAGCACTTGGCATTAGGCCCAGAAATGGACCAGCGGGGCTACTGGAACCTTAAAGCCATGTGCCCCCCATAAGCCAAGGGGCTCACCTGCTTCCCTTAACTGGGCTGCTCATACGGCTGCCACACCTTGAACCAGCCGAAGTTTCCAAGTGCTGTTCGAGGCCGTCCCCATGGACAAGCAACGGTGACTCATGAGACCTTCCACGTCGCCTTGGGGAAGTGAATGCCAAGAGCCCTTTGCCTGGGTCTGGATTGCATGGGAGCAAATCAGTAGGTAAGGCCAATAATTCAAGCTCTTCAGCCTCTGCTGAGCTGTGCTTGTCTGCGTTCTATTTTCCCGAATGCTGCTGTGTAACTGTTTGAATTGTGGTGAATCACGCAGGCAGCTTCGGCTACTGGGCGGTGCAGGAACGAGGTGAATAAAAATAGACGCATGAAAGCGCACACGGGCATCTTGCTAACTAGTTAACAAACGAATGCGTTTGAAATTTTGTTTGCTGCTGAGTGAAAATGCTTTCTTGAATGATGGTGCAGCTTGAAAAATAACAGAAAGAGCTGTCTTTTTTCCTTGAAAATATTATTTTTGCACCAAAATGAAAGGGTTCCCCCCCCTTCCTTCTACTTCGCTTTGGTCAAAGATTAGTTGGAATAATGTTTTTATCAGTTAATCATTTTTAAAAATGGTTGTTGAATTGATCCAGGGTTTATTCTGGTGATATTGTCCTGCTCAGAACAAATCTCCTAGTTTCTTCTTCCTTTTGCATGATACAGTGCCAAGGATTTTTTAAAAAATTATATTAAGATTTCTGAAGAAGAACCCTTGCTATTCTTCAGTCATGATAATCAGTGAAGTACACAGATGAGCAGATAATCACATTAGCAGTATTGGAATGCCTGATACTTGACAGTCACTTTGCCTGCTTCGGGGGGGGGGGGAGTTAAAAAATGACGTGCACCTCCAGGGGAGGATTTTTTATTTTTTATTATTTTTAGGAGTGATTCTCTCATCAGTTAAGCCAATGTGCTGAGACAGAAATGAGAACTAACTGGTCTACTTGGAGGAATCAGCTCCAAGTGCTGCATAGTTCCAGTGCCACCATATTTCAATATACAATTGCAGCATTAGAAATGATTTCCAAAAAGATAATGACTTAAGCTTTGATAAAATACGAATCTGGATAGTATTTTAAAGTCCCCCCACCCCCACCGTCATCAGTGCTACTATTTCTAGGCTCACTCCCACCCGTAACTAACTCAATGAGTGAGTGGTGAACTGCTGTGACCTCCTCACAGATTGTAATATTTGGGAGGAGAACGTGGCCAGGAGGCTGGCTCCTGTGGACCCAAATTCTTCTTCTAGGAGGGAACGATTCACTGCAGCCTTTTGTGGCCAATCTATTGGCAAGGAATAACAGAAACCAAGATGGGCGGCACTTCGGTCCGTTAAAGGGAAGGAGAGCGGGGAAAGCACGTTGAGGCCCAGACCTGACCTTCTAGCCTTGCCTGGTTGGGCTCGTTAAACTGTGCAGGGCCCCACTGAGAGCCCCTGGGCCTGGAAAAATGTCCACACGGCAGCTTTCTCCTGCCTTACCCCTCTCCCCATGTCTAGGATCTGGGGGGCGAAGGGGGAAGATCAATCCAGTTATTTACCTGGCTTTAGGTCACCCCGAAGCTTAAAACCAACCCTTCAAGCAAGTTCAGTCTGCCAGCTAGGGGTGGACAGATGCGGTGATGTTGGTTTCTTTCCTTTTCTCCCCTTTCCATATTGAAACGTCTCCAGAATATCCATAGATGGCATAGAAACAGCAACACCATTGCGATCCCAAGAACGACGAATAAAATGTCTGTCTCAAGGCTGATCTGAAAGTTTACAGTAAAAGATCAGGGCACCCTGAAGGTGAAGGAGTCGGCACTGGGCCAACCTGGGGTGAGGATGCCCCACATGGGGCACGAGGACACGGGTGGAATCACATGCCGCTCAGGAGCTACGGAAGGGCCACCGCTGGGCCTCCAGCCTCCAGCCCAGTGCGCTCACCGTACAAATGTGGAAGAGCATTCTATAAAGCACCGCAGCCTTATTTGTTTAACAAAGACTCACTCTTCCATTCATCACAGAGCTATTCCATTTTTCTCTCCTGCTTCTTGCCATCTCAACAGCTTTCTCCCCCACCCGTCTTAAAATTGCCAAGAAAACATGCAACATTTCTTCTTGTTGCCAAGTTACATCGAGAATGATAAACTGCAGCCCTCGTGTCATCAATGTTTTATATCCCCTCCCCAAAAAAAAACCCTCTTACCAATTTGCTCTGCTTCACTGTTTAGCATTTCTTTGCCTGTTTCTGGTTTCTAATTTGATTTTTTTTTTTTTTTTTTTGCTTAGTAGCAGGAGTGATGTTGTTCGGTTTGCTCCCAGTTAAGACGAGGAAGAGGTAAGTTGCTCTTGTGGATGGAGGGTGTTGTGATGAAGAAACAGGGAATGGGAAGCGCTGCCTTGACTCACGCTTTGCCTGCTCGGGGTATGTGTATCCCCAGATCAATCCATCTGTAACACTCACAGTGAGAGAAGTAGAAACTGCTGGCTCAGAATCACACCCAACGGACATAAGTGCTGAGCAAGGTTGGTGGTGCAAGCAAGTGAAGAGAGCCTCACTGGGGCACAATAAAACCATCACCCTCACCATCAACAACCATTTAACATTTTCCAAGTGTGCATTGAGCTAGGAATAGGAAGCACAATTTTGGCCCTACCCCTTTTGCTCATTTGTTTGCTCTTGTTTTGCTTTTGGGTCTCTTTTCGGAGGGGAACGTTTCATTTTGGACAAGTCCACCTTGCAGTGCTGAATCTGCACCTGGATTGCAAAGGCAGATGGCCCTGAGGATGGTCGCACGTTCCCCCGCACATGGATGAAGTCGGGAAGAGGACACCCCCGGCATCTAGGCAGGAGGCATCTTGGGGAGCAGCTGGTTTTCAGGATGCAGGGACCATTGCTGGAGAGGCTTTTCCACACGCAGAGCTCCCCCACCCTTGTGCAGTGGAGGGGTCCGGGCTCGGAGGCAGCATCTCAGCAGGGACGGTCCACGGTTGTGGGGAGGGTGCGCAGACCCAGAGGCTAATCACAGCACAGGCGAATGCAGGATTCTGCCTCAGATCTTGGCGGTGCAAAGCGACGCCAGCGTTCCTCCCCTTTCAGATAAGAATCATCACTTGTCGAAGCAGAGGTGTCAATGTATTATTAATTAGCAGCATGAATGTTGTAAAGAGACTTGAGGGTCTTTTCTTGTCTTTTCTCCTCCTTTCTTAAATGTAGCTGTATCTGCAAAGCAGCGCTGCTTTTACCCCAGTCTGTTTCCAGGCGAACTGTGAACAGTGCCCATTTTAAGATTACCAGATTAGGTTATTCATCACCCTCCATGTTTCCCGCTGTGCTTCTCCTATCAGCACGCAGCCAAATCAAAACATCTCTGGAAGGCATTTCAGAATAATTGAATGCATCATAATTTCCCTATTAATACATATCTCATATTACAGATTATGCATGAAATGTTCGCATTATCTGTTACTTTTTGTTAAAGCTGTGCTTCTCGCCAGCAGATTTAATACACGGAGTGAATCAGCATGCTCTGATGAAGGGATCGGTTACTGATAGCCGTGTGCGCGCACACATGCACGTGTGTGAGAGTGTGTGTGTGCGTGTTTGTGTGTATATATATTCCTGGGATTCAGTAGAAAATTAAAGTAAATCGATCATTTTATAGCCCCACTGGAATGTCGGCGAGGGCATGTTGCTAAGCAAATTGTAATTTAAATGTACTGTGTAATTTTTCTATGCAATTTACTGAAGGCAGGATTTTTTTATTTCTTGCATGTGTAATATCAGATGCTCTTTTATCTCACAGTGCATGATGTATCAGTTATAGGAAAATTATTAATCTCAGTTTTAATCAAATGGAAAGCAATGCAGAGATCTGACAGTCCGTCATCTAGCGGCAGGGATGAGTTAATTCCTAGGAACAGGATGGATATGACTGCTCTTATCACCTCGAAAGGCACAATCTGGTTTTTTCAATTATCTATTAAGAAACTTGCTGTTCTCCCAAACTGAAGTGATGTACATCAATCCAAGGGAGTTGGCAGGGCAGGTGTCTATTACATTCAATAATAAACAGCTATATTTCAATGTTCACATTATTATTGTTTTTTTTAAAGTGCATGGGAAGGAGATCACATCTCAAGAAAAGCTTTGCTGGATCAACCAAACATTTCAGTTTCCATTTGCCCACACTGGTCCTGGAGCAGTCCATGAGGACTAGAACCTTCTGCTATCGCTTCTCCCCAGCAATCAGACTGCTCTCTTTTACAACCATCCCAGCAGGTGGACAATGATAGACCTATTCTTCATGAATTTGTCTAATCCTTTTCTAAACGAGCATGGATGAGAAAATCCCATCCACCCCATTCATCTGGCAATGAGCTGGTATCCTTTCTGGATTCAATCCATCTCCCATTTGGTTTCCCCTTTTTCCTCTGACTTTCCCTAGCATGACCATCTTCTCCAGGGAGTCTTGCCTTCTCCTGCCTTCTGAAGTATGACAGCCACAGTATGACAGTACATTTATTTATTTATTTATTTATTTATTTAAAACATTTCTATGCCGCCCCCATCGCAACAAAGCCTCAGGGCAGCTCACAACAAAAACAAAAACATACAAAATCATCTAGTATTTTGATTTTGTACGTCTCTAGTATTTTCTTGGGGTTTGCTACAATGCCATGAATTTCAACATGCAGGACACTGAAAAAAATGCACTGCACAAATGCATCTTTTGGATCAGTAAGCCATTATTAAGCACTGCAAACCCATCGTGTCATGCACTGCCTCTTGCAATTGCTTTAGGAACGCTCTGGATGGATTTTCTCTGGGACCCACTTGCTCATCCATCTCTCATGGCAGGGTTCTTGGAAAACTCTCCCACAGTACCACGTTTCAAATGCATCCATGTTCTTCCTGTCAGGGCAGGCTGGGAAACTGTTTTCCTAGCTTAAGCTTGACCAAACGTGTTTCGGCAGTGAGTTCATCCACAGCCAAAAGGGGGCCAAGTTGCAGATGTGACCATTGGCTTCGTAGTCGGAGGGCCAAGTAAATATTATCTGTACCCAAAATGGGGAAAGTGCAGGGAAGGGGTGACGTGGGGAGACAGACGTGGCTTGGGGAAAGCCTGGAAGTCCATCCTGAAATCTGCCTTTGGCTCTTGGCCCAACAGTTCCTCACCCCTATTCAAAAAGACAGAAGCTGAAGAAGGAAGGCCGTCTTTTCCCTTGACACTCTTCAAATACGTTGGCTAGCAGCATTCATTTTAGGATGTTCAAAAGCCCAACTCACCATTCATCCAGCAGGTTCCCTAGGCTGCCTCTGAGATCCTCCTCCAGCTGCAGCAGAAAATGTATTATTGTCATTAATGAAAAAGTTAATGGGGCATTTTCTTATATATCAATTTACATTTTACAATTCAAGTATACAAATGATATGTACAGCAGAGAGCGTCCCCTCCCTTTGCTCAAGGAAATAGTTTTTAATGTGTTTTATGAGAGCATCAAAACCTTGTGAATAATGATGGAGCTGGAGAACGCAAACTCGGTGACGGTTTGGTTTGCAGTGGTGGGTGGAGGCGGGTCAGTGCGATTGATCAAGGGCCAGCAAGGACCACCGTGTTCCGAGAGAGGACAAACAGGAAGAAAAACATTTCTTCCTGCACCCCAATATTGCACCCCAATACTTCAAGCAGATAATCAGAAGCTTGTCGCCAGTGACCCAGCCTGCTCTCAGCCAAGTAGCACAAGCATTGCAGCCAAACGCTTTTCTGCTGTAGCTGTCCTTGCGACAGAATGAGCCGTGGGCGTCCCTGGGGCACATTTTCCAAACAGACATGTGGTCCAAAGGTCCTTTTGCTCCTTTGTTCTGTGAATCCCACTGCAAATGGGGAAAAGCAGGGCCTTTGGCCACATCTGGGTCAGCACCCAGTTCTGGGAAGTGCGAATTCCAGTGGAAGCTGAACCGAAACTCATTTTCCATGCATTCTTAGTGCTGCACTTTGAAAGTGGTCTTTGAAAGAGGAGGTCTTTAGAAGCACACATCTTGCTGGGTTTGGGCTTTGAAAGACATCCAAGGAAGGCACAATGTGGATATCAGAATTCAGGCTCTCAGTTCATCCCACCAGTATTGTCAACCCTGAGTGACAGCGACAATTCTCCCGACTTTGGGCAGGTGTTTTTCAAGCCTTACTGGAGATGCCTGGGACTAATCCTGGGGCCTGAACTGGGCTAAACAGGAGTTCTCCCAATGAGCAATGGCCACGCATCCCGCAGGTGAGTGGATGCATAGCAGGGTGGGAGATTCCGACTGGATGCATGTGAATCTGGACCCACCCACACAAGCCCCAGGTGTAACGTAGGCCTAGACCATGGACCAGTGATGGCGCCCACACTGAGAGGCAGGGAATGGCGCGGAACAATAAGTGGCCAGATTCATTCCACCTGAGTTTCACAAATTGTCAGGCAATATCTATTCCATGGTCTGTTCATTGACTTAATAAGATTATTAATAGGATGATGGTGGTGGTGGTGGTGGTGATGACTGATGCATAAGTCCAGACTACTCATGAACAGCTGGTCCACGACAGAAACTGCAGGTCAGATTCACAGACATACACCTGCTTTGGATCCAGATCTCTCCAACATCCCTACACTGGAAAAATTCTTCTAAACCCCTAGAGAATTGCCGCCAGTCCATACCAAGCATACTGGGCTAGAAGAGCTGGTGGCCTCAGTCCCTGCAAGGCAGGTTCTGTTGTTCCACCAGACTTTCATCAAGGGAATGTGGTCCTCACAGTGAAATTGCTCCTTAAATCTCTCTTTCTCCAGAAATGGTACTGTGCCATGATACACCATTATTTCCAAGGGCAATTCTTCCCTGGGAACAGGGCCAGGCTACCGAGAGAGCCCAAATCTCCAGTTGCAGAAGCAAAAGCATGTTTTTTTCTCCAAGAGAAGAAAATTCCAGGCTACTTGCATAATTTCCATGTGCCCTCTCCCATTCTGTACCAGCTCACATTTGAACAGTATATTTTAAAATCCCTTTCTATATCCTTCATCTTTCTCTTTTCCTAAAGTACCATTTTCATTTTATTTCAAATTGAAGGACTAAGGTTTGGTTCAGACTTCAGACTTAATGGGGTGTGCCAAGGAAAGATGGATTTTCCTCTTCCTCCAAGAAATGGAATTACAAAAACAAGTGTGAAAATTGTCGTGACAGGTTGGTACCATGTTATTTAGTTAGCTTGGAGTAATTAACTGGGATGCAGTGGTAACATAAAAACTTCTAACAGAAGTGCTAAACACACACACACACCACACGATTTTAAGCAAATCTGCTTAATTCTTAAGTGCAAGGGGGAAAGACTCACTAGGCTAACTAATTTGGAGGACATGCATGTGAGCAACAAGGTCTCTGTGGGCTTGGTAGTAATTAATCAGAAGGAAAAGAGGGGACGGAGGCCTGCTGTTGCCAGCTGGGGAACGCGAACAACATGGGGTCTTACCCTGTAATATGCTAGTAGGAAAGCCATTTCACAGAATCATGGAAAAGTCGAGTCATAGAAAAGTAGAGTTGGAAGGGGGCAAGAGGGCCATCGGGTCCAGCCCCCTGCTGGTGCAGGACACCAATTTACACCCTCCCACTCAGGAAAGGTCACGTGGAATCCGACTCATTTATTTTGTATTTGGAACCCAGGAGCTGGGGGGTAGTCTTGTCAACCTGCCCCCCCCACAATGCAGGGAGTCTGGCACAACATCCCTGGAAGATCCTGTAGTGGATTCTCCACCTAAAGACCCTCAGCTAGGAACACCCACCAACCCCTGGGTCATGGTTTCATTTCCACACTGTTGGGGGCACCACCGGGGACAGAGCACATGGTGCGGACCAGGAGCCCATAGTCCGTCAGACTCCCAGTGGCCCTAGAGGACGCATCCACCACCAAACCCTTGGTGGCAAACAGAAGCCCTGGGGCCACTGCTCCGTCAGGGCCACCGCCCCTTGGAGCATCATGTCAAAAGACCATGGGGCCACCTGCAGCTTTAACGCAGCTGTAAACTGAGCCATTGCATGGAGCTTTGGGGGACACCACTGAGGAGGACACGGGAGTGAGATAAAGCCTTGCTTGGCTCCTGCGCCCTCATCATCTGCCCCCCAAGGCAACCTGCTATGGGGCTGTGGAGGGGGAAGTACCCAGGATTCATTTAAAAGAGTGCCCTTGTCACCTTTGCTGGTTGGGAGGGGGATGCCAGCAAGAGGAGCCACCACGCTCGGTAGAACAAAGGGGTGTGATGAAAGCCGTACGCCCCCGGAAAGGGACATGGCCAGGACCACCTCAGTGCCCGGGGAACTACGCTGACTTCATTCACTCTCCCAAATGCAATTCCTGTGATCTCGGCCTGCTAGATCTACCCCTTCCCTCTAGGGCAGCAGGAAAGAAATCTTTGTGCTCCTTTGTGTGGGCCCCTCCAGGTATTCCCAAGGTCCATCATGCCACCCCCTGCCATTTTTTCCTTCTCTGGGCTGAACATATGGAACACGCTCCCCAGCGAGGTCCGCCTGGCGCCGTCGTTATTTGCTTTTCGGCGCCAGGCGAAGACCTTTTTATTCTAATGTCATTTTAACTGTTCATAGTATTTATTTATTTTATTCTTTGGCCAGGGAGACTTAATTTATACTGTTAATTTATATTATTTTAACGAAGTTTATTTATGTCTGTGAGCCGCCCCGAGGCTTCGGCGAATAGGGCGGCATAGAAGCTTCCTAAATAAATAAAATAAATAAATAAAAACAAAAACATATACAGTTCCTCCAAACTATCCTCTTGGGATTTCTTCCTCCCATGCCATGAGCAACACTGGTGTGCCCATCTTGGCCGGTGTTCTCCTCCCGTTGCAGCACCGACAACTGAAGGCAGCTTTCCAGGGGACGTTGCATAATAAAGTGTGATGAGGCAGTTCACACCACCTCCCCGAAAGGTAATAGGCAAAGATCCAACTAAAATGATGCCTCCAAAACAAGGTGAAGGCTCTCTTTAAAAACTAAAGTTAAGGCAGTACAAAGGAGCAAGAAGCAAAGGAGAATCCAGAATGTTAGTCAACACCCGACTTCTATGAACAGTGATGCCTGAAAGGTATTATTATTTTATTATTATTATTATAACATTTCTATGCCGCCCCTTGCCGAAACTTCGGGGCGGCTTACAACATGATACAATACATTGAAATACAATAGTACATAATAAATTACCATTAAATATAAAAATACAAAAAATACATTGATTTACAAATACAAAATTAAAATTATCAGTATAAAATAAAAATATAGGAGGGGAAAGAAAAGGAAGAAGAAGTATTAAAGTTGGGACCTTCAAAGAAAAGGATCCATCTCCATTCCCTCCCTTCCCTCTGAAACTTTGAAGGAGGGGAATTAAGGGAAAGGTCAAAGGGGAGGTGGAGATGGAGACATAATGGGTGAAAACAACAACAAACCAGGACTGAAGGAAAAATCAGGAGGCAGGTTAGGACTGGGCACGCATGAGGAATCCAGTTTAAAAGTCGATTCCCTGGGCTCAGCTCCCTGGATCCTGGCTTTCTCCCAGCTCCGAGTCCAGAACCCTGGAGAGTGTCCCGAGCGTTTGCCCAGGAATGTACAAGGAATCGAGCCCCTCTGCTATGCACAGGATCTGCAGCCTCTGTTTGTGCTGTGCAAGCTGTGGAAGAAGGTTTGCTGGAGTTCTGTGAGTATTTTCTTTTGGCTTGGCTGACTTCCCAATCCAGGGCTGATCCTGAGGAGAGGTCCAACAACCAGAAGGGGACTGGGATTCTGAAGAGATCAGCACAACCCTAGTAGGGCCATAGTCAGAAATCAGGGCTGAAGAGTAAGACAGAAGAAATGAGAAATCGGGATATTGCATAGGTGGCCACTTCCATCTTGGTAGAAAGAAGAAATGGATCACAAACAAGAGAGCAAGGAAGGACACTGATGCACGTAAAATCTGAAGATGCTAATTGATATGCATAGATGCACATTTGGATGAAACTGAAAATTTGGGAAAATGAAGAAATGCAAGATGTCTCACCCCAGTGGGGGAGGCCATGAGCAGGTGATCTGGGTGGATGAGGCACTCGCTTTTGCCCAAGGCCTCCTTATTGTTAACAAGGTCTTAGACTGGCACAGACAGGGTGAAGCTTCAAACAGAGCATGGTCCTCCGATAGTCTTTCGAAGAGAGGACTTTCCCATTCCACTGGATTGTAAGCAAATCCTAGGAGCAAGGAGCAAGCCAGAACGCAGGATCCAAGAGCAATTTGTGGGCACAGAAATATGCCAGAGAACATGAAGAACCTGTTGATGAAGCAAGTCCACTTACACTCTTTCTTCACTCTGAATTCTACTCTCTGGTCAGAATGCAGAAGACTTTGCTTCCTGCGGCTGCCCTCACTCCAAATTGGCTTCATGGCAATACCCCATGGCATCCATCCCATGGTTTCATGGCGATACCCCAAGGAAGCCAAACTGGAATGAAGGCTACAGCAGGAACAAGTACTTATTTTATTTATTTATTTATTTATTTATTTATTTATTTATTTATTTATTTATGAATGAGACTTCTATGCCGCCCCATTCGCCGAAGCTTCGGGGCAGCTCACATCCATAAATAAACTTCCATAGAATAATATAAATTAACGGTATAAATTAAGTCACCCTGGCCAAAGAATAAAATGAAATACTATTAACAATTAAAATGACATTTGAATAAAAAGGTCTTCGCCTGGCGCCGAAAAACAAATAACGACGGCACCAGGCGGACCTCTCTGGGGAGCACATTCCATAGATTGGGCGCCACCACAGAGAAAGTCCTCCTCCAAGTACTCATCCTCCTAATTTCCTTCATGGAGGGTTCCCGGAGAAGGGCCTCTCTCACAGATCTTAAGGGGCGGGCGGGCATATATGGACGTAAGCGCTCCTTCAGGTAACCAGGACCCAAGCCGTTTAGGGCTTTATAGGTCATCACCAACACCTTGAATTGGGCCCGGACTTCAATGGGAAGCAAGTGAAGCTGACGGAGGACTGGAGTCATGTGAACATAACGCCCAGTCCCCGTCAGCAGCCTGGCAGCTCTATTTTGAACCAATTGAAGTACCCGGACCGTCTTCAAGGGTAGCCCCACGTAGAGCGCGTTACAGAAGTCAAGTCAGAAAGTCACTAACACATGTGTCACTGTCGCCAGGCAGTCGTACTCCAGGTAAGGGCGCAGATGATGGATCAGCCAAAGCTGAAAGAAAGCGCTCCTCGCCACCACTGTCACCTGAGCTTCCAGTGAAAGCTAGGTACCAGGTAGAGGAGCACTCCCAAGCTGCAGACCTTGTCCCTAAGAGGGAGTGCAACCCCATTCAGGACAAGGTTCAATTCACCCTCCCCAAAGCCCGATCCGCCAACCAACAGGACCTCCGTCTTGTCTGGATTGAGTTTCAGTTTATTGGCCCTCATCCAGCCCATTACCTCGGCCAGGCACCGGTTCAGCACAGCCACTGCCTCACCTGGATTGGTGGAAAACGAGAGGTAGAGCTGGGTATCATCAGCGTACTGATGATTCCGCAGCCCACACCTCCTGATGACCTCTCCCAGCGGTTTCATGTAGATGTTAAACAGCAAAGGGGACAAAATGGACCCCTGTGGTACTCCATGACATAGCTGCAATGGTTCAGAGCCATAGTCCCCCAGCACCACCTTCTGGAATCAGTCATTGAGATAGGAGTAGAACCACTGCAAAGCAGTGTCTCCGATCCCCAATCCCGCTAGCCGATCCAGAAGGGTACCATGGTCAATGGTATCGAAAGCCGCTGAGAAGTCCAGAAGAACCAACAGGGACGCACTCCCCCTGTCTTTCTCCCTGTACAGGTCACTGTACAGGGCGACCAAGGCAGATTCAGTACCGTACCCAGGTCTGAAGCCGGACTGAAATGGGTCCAGATAATCAGTTTCATCCAAGAGCGCTTGGAGTTGTCCCGCCACCACCTGCTCCAACACCTTGCCCAGAAACGGGTTGTTGGCCACTGGTCTATAATTAGTGGCCATCTCTGGATCCAGTGACGCCTTCTTCAGGACCGGTCAGACTACCGCCTCCTTTAAAGGGGCAGGTACCCAGTCCGCCCTCAGAGAGGCGTTAACCACTCCCAAGATCCAGATCCTTATCCCGTGCTTGGCATTGTTTATTAACCAAGATGGGCAAGGGTCCAATAGGCAAGGGGTGGGATTTACTCATCCAAGCACCTTGTCCACATCATCGGGCCGCAATAACTGAAATTCATCCATTAATTTTGGACCAGATGGCGACATTGGTATACTTCTTGCTCTCAATCTAGAGCTGTTTTAGGATGGGGGCAGGGGGTGCCCAGCAGGAGTGAAAACATGGACTCCACTGTTACTGGACCAAAATGAACAAACATAGGAACATGAAACTGTAAGCAACTCGGAACTGTTGGCAAGCCGCAAAGCTGTGTTCTCCACATGGGTGCGGGCCGGCAGTGTGAGCAAAGGGGGAGAACTCAAGGCATGATGGTTCGAGTTCTTATGGATTGAAGGTCACCACATCTCCTCAAAGGCTTTTCTTGGTGTCTGGACATGATGCTTTTTTCGAGGAAAGCATTTTATTTATTTATTTATTTATTTATTTATGAATGACATTTGTATGCCATCCAATTACCAGCATCTCTGGACGGCTAACAAATAAATTAACGACCCACTCTGGCTGCAAATTTCAACCAAGACCACTTGTCCAGTGGTGGGTGGTGGATGTTCAGCACCCAGTGGTGCACCCAGGCAATCTGGATTTAATGGTCCTCCCTGGAAAGTCTCTTTCAGGGGTGGTGTGGAGCATAAACTAAGACAAACACCTGCTGAAGGTCCTCATCACAGCAGCGGCCAACTGAAGAGAGCCCCCAGATATATTATTCCTCTTTCTAGATGCAACCCATCAGTTCGCCTGCCCTTCCTTCTGGTCCAGACCATAATGTGGGAGAAAAGAAGCAGCAGCAGCAGGTGCCCCTCAAGCAAGTCATGAGAAGAAAGAGATGGAGGACCAAGAGCAGCTGGTGGTGAGAAGGCAGGTTTTGTGGGGTGCAAGAGGGGCATCCTGCCCTAAGGCTCTGCACCGACTAGGGCATGCCTTGGGGTCCTGGGGTGGTCTTCTTTATAATGCCACTTCCTTCCAACTGAGAGAAGCCAGCCCAGCTCTGTTTTCCTGCTCCATATGTGCTCAGAGATGGAGCATTCTGCCCCAAGGGCCTTCCTCGATGGTCCCACCATCTGCAGCGAACAAGGAGCCTGTCCTGCAGCTCGAAGGATATTTGCAGCAGCGAGATGTCCTCCTTGTGAGGGTGGGATGCCTACAGATGAACAGGGAACTTGCAGGCTGAATGAATTAAAACACACCTCCCACGTCGTTATTTAAAGATTAGCAGTAAAGTTAATAGCGAGGAACATCATTAAGGGGTCACATTTGCAACGCTGCGCAAGAGTGTGGATGACTGGATTATGCAAGGAATTTCCGGTGAATGGCACAGCACGGAGTGAAAGAGCAAGTTATGGGTTGCAAAATGCAGAGATTTTTCCCTTTGCATCTCCACTGTGCCGTGAGATAACAGCTCCCCAAACGTTCGCCCAGCACCTTTGGCTCAGCTGGGGCTGCTCTGTGTATTATCCGGGCAAAGCCAAGTGCTCCAGTGGGAATCCTGGTGTGTCTTCTTGGCACTTCTCTAGCCATTTGGGTCAGCCATCAATGCCACGCCCTTACATGAAGAAGCACAGCAGTAATGAAAGCACTATGTGGGGAGCAGGTCCCAACCTGTATCTTTCCCTGTCCAGCCCAGGAAGGCCTGCATAGAACCCCCCCCATATCAAAGCCCCCCACACGCCCCAAAACCCACACACCCCTCCTGCTGCTTATTGAAGAGCTGTAGCTTCTAAGAACACTTCTGTATGCACATCTTCTAAAAGGTGCACGTTTGTGTGTGTGTGTGTGTGTGCATGCAGATCTGTTGTGTGTATCCAGAAAAATACATATGGGACCCACGTGTTGGTGGCTCTGTCCTCTTCTCACCCCAGCCTCACCTGCTGCTTTCCTCTAGTCTTGGAGTCAATAGGAACCTCTGGCTGGAGATTACCCCATAGTGTCATTCACAAAAAAGTCCTCACTTTAAAATAGATGAAAATTGAAATCGGTCCAAAAGGACATAAGCATCTCTTTTATACAAAAGACAGGTCCCCGTGACTGGTCCATGAAGCGAGGGAGGAAAAACTCTGTCTATTTCTGGTGGATTTTGCTTTCCCCGATAAGTTAAATTTTTAACTTAGAACTGTATTCCACTTCCACATTACCCTGAGATATTTTTAATCCTCTGAAATTTGTATTTTTAATAAGTATTCGGATGTGTCCTTTCTCTCAAAATAGGCGTTTTAAGACAAGCTTTGACACATTTCAGTTCCAAAGGAAGCATGAAACAACATTTGGAGACGTATGAAATCTCGCCAGTGCTGATCTTCTGATCCATCCATTGGTCCAAGAGGTGTGGAGAAGAAAATTTCGGGCAGGACTCTGCCAAGCTGAAATTCCTTCAGCCTTCCAATGTCTAACAAAATCAAAATCCACTATATTTAAGAAAGCAAGTTCAGAGCATTTCTCCCACACTGTGATATAAGCAGAAACAAGAATGGCCTGAAACACGTTGCTTCCTGAGGCAGTAGCCACTCATTCCCTAAGCATTTCCATGCACAGAAGCCAACCAGCCTGGCTATCAACATTTATTTCAACATCAGGGACAGAAGAGCGCCCTCAGCAGGCAAACTGGGGGAAGGACAGCTGTAGAGCCGTTGCATGCAGTTCTTTTCATTCTGCATCACTCTGCCTAATGGACCAATGCTGCATGGACCAGATGCAGGGACCTGTCTTTTGAGTAACTGAGATGCTTATATCCTTTTGGACTGATTTCGGTGCACATCTATTTTAATGTGAGGACTTTTTTTGTGAATGACACTGTTGGGCAATCTCCACCCAGAGCTTCCTATTGACCCCAAGACTAGAGGAAAGCGGCAGGTGAGGTTGGAATGAAAAGTGGACAGGGCCACACCCCACCTGTGGCCCCCATGTGTGTTTTCCTACCTAATGGCAGAGTCAGCCCTGCTAAGAAAGTGTGCCTGCATATGCTGAGTGGTATTGTAAAAGTGGATATGCAATTTTCATGAGCATTACAACAACAATAATGTTACATAGGTTAATCTGCATAAGATCATGGCATCCGGTCCTATCACTTTCTGGCAAAGAGATGGGGAAGAAATGGAGGTAGTGACAGATTTTATTTTCCTGGGCTCCAAGATCACTGCAGATGGGGACTGCAGCCAAGAAACTGAAAGACGCTTGCTCCTGGGGAGGAAAGCTATAGCAAATCTAGACAGCATACTAAAAAGCAGAGACATCACCCTGCCAACAAAAGTGCATATAGTCAAGGCTATTGTTTTTCCAGTTGCAATGTACGGCTGTGAAAGTTGGACCATAAGGAAGGCTGAGTGCCGAAGGATTGAGGCCTTTGAATTGTGGTGCTGGAGGAGGCTCTGCGAGTCCCTTGGACCACAAGGCGATCAAACCGGTCAGTCCTAGAGGAGATCAACCCTGACTGCTCTTTAGAAGGCCAGATACTGAAGATGAAACTCAAATACTTTGGCTACCTAATGAGAAGGAAGGACTCCCTGGAGAAGACCCTGATGCTGGGAACACTTGACAGCGAAAGGAGAAGGGGACGGCAGAGGTTGAGGTGGCTGGATGGGGTCACTGGGATGGTGGGTGTGGGCTTGGGTGAACTCCAGGGGATGGTGGAGGACAGGAGAGCCTGGAGGAATGTTGTCCATGGGTTGTGAAGGGTCAGACATGGCTTAGTGATGAAACAAAAACAAAACAAAAAAGAGAATTCGACTATGGCTCAGTGGTGGGGCACATGTTTTGCATGCAAAGTCCCATTTCCGGTGCCCCAGGCAAAGGAGGAATTAAATAAAGGCTGATGGGCAGCGACAGAGCAAGAAAGACATCTTGGGGTAATAGTGGACAGCTTGATGAAAATGTTGGTCCAGGGTGCAGCTGCTGTACAGAAGGCAAACTCCATGCTAGGCGTAATTAGGAAGGAACAACAAATAGAACTGCCAAATTCTTATTTCCCTTATACAAATCCTTGATGTGAGCACACTTGGAATATTTGTACTGGATACTTGCATTCAGTACTTGTTGCCTTGCCTGGAAAAGGTTCTGTATGTACATTTTGCATGCATTTTCCAAACAGCCGCCTGAACAGGCCTGTGCCCTCATTGATTATATCTTCTGTGTGTGCATGTTGGAAATGCATGCAGTGGTTTTGCACAAATGTATGCAAGTTGCGGAATGCATTTTTCTCTCCCAGAAGGCCTTGCATTCCTTAGATGCACACATTTTGAACTGCAGAGCATTCCTGCACCTGGTCCAGGATGGCAGAAAGCACAGAAATAAAAGATAAATGATTAAAATGGTCCTAGTGACTTTTTTTACCAATAAAAAGTAAGAACTTGTCCAAGTGTTTTATACTAAACTAGGGCTGAAGACGTCGATCATTACCTGCAAGGTGGGGGGGGGGGTTAGGCGAACCCTCCCCTTTTGAAAGAGTTGCAGGGGGGGGCTGCTTTTGAGGCTTAGTACGAACTCAGAAATCAAACTGAAAATTCAAGCTGGCTGAAGAATACTGGGGGTTGCAGGACTGCTTTTCTCTCTAGTCATAGGATGGTGCACCAGTGAAGGCCCTCCACTTCCTACCTCAGAAAAAGGCAGCCAAGGGCATGATTCGTTGGCATCCTGGCACAGCCTGCGAGCCACAGGATGACTCAGAGCTCCAGTTCTGAGCTTGTGCAACATGGAGCCGAGATGCCTCCCAGAACCACACCTCTGGCCCACCCTGCCTGCCTCCCTGATGGTGCAACTGAGCCTTGGAGAAGACAGAAAGGTGCATGATGAGGCGGTGGGGCAGAGAGGGGGCTAAGCCGCTGGATTCCATGGGTGCCTCTCGGTGCTCCAGCCAGCTTCCCTTGCCTTCCCTGACACTTCACCTGTGCCACCAAAACTGGCCATCTAGGTAAAATACCTGGCTGCCATCACCACACCTTGCCCAGTGTTCAGCGCAGGAGTTCAGAGGCGTGCACGCATTCAATGCAGAGGGAATTGCTTTGCCCTCTGAAATGATCGAGCCTTCGGAACAACCCTCCTGTGAGGAAAGGTTAGAGCACCTGGGCGGGTTTACCTTCGAGAAATGGCACAGAAGCGGAGGCGTCATAGAGGGGTCCAAAATTGGGCAAAATGTGAAGAAAGTGGGGAGGGGCGGGTTTTGCTCCCTCTCCCGTAACACTGGATCCCGGGGTCATCCCATGAAGCTGATGGGTTGGAGGTTTAGGTCAGGGAAAAGGAAGGCCTTCTTACAGCAAGTACTTATGCGGAATTCGCTTGCATGGAGGCAGGCACTGGAGACCAACATGGATGGCTTCCAAAAGGGATCGGACAGATTCACGGGGGAGAAGGCCATCGGTGGCTTTTAGTCCTGACGGCTGCATGAGACTGCCAGTATCAGATCCCATGTGCCGCTGTACTTCAGCTGCTGGGGAACATGGGCAGGAGGGTTCTCTTGCACAAAAGAGTTGCCTACTGATTGGCCGTGGTGCAAACCAGATGCTGGATTAGGTAAACTTGAGAGCTGCTTAGCGATTCCTGTTGGAATAGTTTGGTGCCATACAAATGCAAAAATAATTAAACTAACTCTTGGTATATTCCAGAATTGCTCTTCATAAAAGCTTTCAGCAAAAATTCTCCCCAGCCAAGAAACTGGTATGAAACTGAACCCCATTTTCACAGAGAGAGAATATTTTCAGGAAACTTAGGTGTTTTATTTATTTATTATTTTTATTAGAGTTAAATCCCACCTTTTTTCTCACAATGAACTCAAATAGCATACATTATTCTTCTCCTGCACCTCTCAGTTGTATTCTGACAACAGCGAATACCCCTGTGAGGTAGGTTGGGCTGAGAGCCTGTGACTGGCCCAAAGCCACCCAGTTGGCTCCATGGCTGAGCGGGGACTCGAACCCAGGTTGCCTCAATCTCCACCCCACGCTCTTCACCACTACACCCTGTGGGCTCTCTTGTCCGTCAGCCCCTTCTTAGTCAATGCTATGCTTTGAAGGACAAGCCCCCGTACCCTAATCGAGATACATCTCTTGCATTCACAGAAGACAGAGCACCAGTAGGGGTTCCTCTATGCATGAGCCGTCACTTCTGCATATTGCTTGATTCTCATACCATCTGGCATTTTGCTGATAATTATCACGGTTATAATCATGCTTATAAATAAAGCCTTTTCTAAGTCCTCTAAGCACTTCACCTATTGATTGTGTACTTGTAAAGTTCACATATTTCTTCCGTAATCCTTATAAGACCACTCCAACGTGTGCCAGTATTAAGAACATGCAAACACAAGAACTGTTCTGCTGGATCGCACGAAGGGCCCATCTAGCCCTGCATTTTGTTTACGCAGTGGCCAGGCAGTATTATTATTATTATTATTATTATTATTATTATTATTATTATTATTA
>NW_025335568.1:67686678-67918177 GCF_004798865.1 Varanus komodoensis | reverse complement strand
TTATTATTATTATTATTATTATTATTATTATTATTATTATTATTATTTCATTTAAAAACTGTCTCATAGTTGAAGTTCCCCAGTCAGATTACAGCAACGTAAGCATATCATCGCATGCCCAGTCTCTCCCATCTGCCATGACAGTTGCGCTTCCCAGCCTTGGATCCCCAGATGTTGCCGCACGACAGTTCTGCTCAGCTCCAACGATTGCCCATCTGGCTGGGAATGATGGCAGTTGTAGTACAGCAACAACTGGGGATTGAAACTTGCTGACCATTACCTCATGCCTAGGGCAGGCTGACCTCATGCCTGCCCGATTTAAGAGGGTCTTGTGTTGCGTTGTGCTGTGTTTCATTTTCAGAGCTTTTGATCTAGGCTGGAGGTGTGGAAGGGACTAGGTGATCAAAGTTTAGAGGCTGCTAATGGTTCTAGGAATCGATGCCTGACCCATCTGACACTCATGCATGAAAAATAATTTACAGAACCAAACGAAACTAGTACTATAAACACACATTGCTGGTTTTGCTGTTCTTTTAAGAGCATCTTTCTAGTCCTTAACAAAAAGTTCCAGAATGACAGCAAAGAAGGTTCATTTTCTTCTTAATAGTTACTATAAAAATTTTAATAGTCACTTGAGAAAGGGGGTGATGGTCCGATAAAGGAGACTCTGACGAAGCGCAAACTGATATAACGATCTTCCATAATGCGATCAGCACCCCGCTGCTTCTTGCTCTCATCTCCATGTTCCATCTGCAGGACTCACTTGAACAATCGCTGGAGATCACTCGCGTAAGGAACCATCAATCTATCTGGGCGCAAGTTCTGCCTTGCTGGAGAGTAGCTGGGGAGCCCAGTGGCAACATCGCCAATGATTTCAAGCAAGAAAAACTGTCAGATGTTTATAGCTACATGTCAGCACATTCAGACAACCTGTTCCTTGTGCGTTTTAAGAACATGATGGTGGAGCAGCAAGGTCATTAGGTTAGCTCCATTCTGACCTGGCAAGGGGGCCCACCTCTCACATATTTCAGGCCATTCGGATGAATTCTGCTGCTTCTGAGAAAGAGGTAGACGAGCAAATGGGGCTGAAGACTGGGCAAATCAAGGTGACTTGATGAAGCTTTTCAGAGCATGAGAACCAGCCTACCTTGGAAACAGAGGACTTTTCAGGCTGGAGTGGGAGGAGACACAGGGAGAACTCCTTGACCTGGTCAGGAAAGGACAGGTGAAGCAAGCTGACCAATGAAGAAGTGCCTGATGTTTCCAACAAACCCACAAGCAGCAAAATCCAGAGTGGAGCCGGAAGCTTTGCAAGAAGGATGGGAAAGGGGAGAACTTTCAGTTGGAATCCACTCTTCACACGGGCAGATGCTTCTTCCACATCTCAAAGAGAATGTTACTCTGATTTACACTGCTCTGTACACAGTTAGTTTGCATAAACGAACTGTGCTTTGAAGGTTTGTTGAGTCTGCTGGAAATAAAGGACCTGCTCGTGACAATAGGGATGTGTGAGTAATATGGAGGGGTGAAAGATGATAGATTTCCACAGTTTGGCCTTCCAGATTTGGGTTCATGGTTCTTGTGTTGAAACTAACTTCCATGGTACAATTGAGCCAGTTTGCAAACTTCTGTCTATTGGACAGACTGCAATTTGTTCATTTTAACTGCTAATCCAATTTGTGCAAATGAGCCCCCAGACAGCATATAGCTCCAGTGTGATTTATACAGAATTAACAAAGTTCTGCACATCACAATTTGCACAAATCGCAATTTGTGTGGATTACAATTTGATGCAAATCAGCCAATTCTGAACAAGTTAGAGTCCAGCCACATGGTTCTCAATGCTGAGGCATGCAAATTCCATTCATGGTTTGAAATTATGCACCAATTATGGTCCATCTATGCAAACAAAAGACTGTCTTCCAATCATTCCAGCCCCCTGAGCTCAAGCAAGCCAGAGTTCTCTATTCCCTGCCCTCACTGCCAATGTACTCCGGAAGTAACACATTGTCTGTTCTATAGAGATAATAATACAGACATACCTTACAAGGCTGGCATGAATCTTTAAGGAAACCTCCATGCTTGCAATTTCTGCAGTGTCTACTTCTATTCATGTGTTCCGGTGTGATTCCTTCTATGCCACTTGTGGCAGCAGCAGCCATGTACCAGTCAGCATCTGGTGAAGAGATGCCCTTTCCTTTTCCCATACTGCCCCTGATGTGGTGCTGATCAGGGGAATTGTGCGAAATTGAAACAGTGATTCCAAGCCCAGTGTTGGTTGGAGCATCCAAGACATACATGCATTAGGGTGGGCCTGAGAGCTGCTTGGAAGAGTCGTCCGATGGTCCCGGGCCTGTAAGGACGGCAGCAAGAGAACAAACACATAACTTTCTAAACTGCTCTATAAAGACCAAGAATCATGACCTCGCTAAGCCTTCACTTTCTCCTTCTGCCACCCCTTTTCTCTTCTTCTCTGGACCACCATTTCCTTGCTCTCTTTTTGGCTTCCCCCCCCCCCCCCCCATTTCTCCCATGTTATCACCTGCGTGAGGTTAGCACTGATGCACCCAATTGGCTGTTCCCTTCCCCAGCTGCTCTTAGAGAGAAAACATGCACATTTTGCCCACTTTACATATCTTATTATTTATTTATTTATTTATTTATTTGAAACATTTTTATGCCGCTCCCATCGCAACTAAGCCTCGGGATGGCTCACAACAAAAGCAAAAGACATAAATATAACAATTATACAAGTAAAAATTAAAACCCGGTGCATCTCAGCTTAAAAGTTTTAAAATCCTATAAATACAAATAAATTAACAATTAAAATGAGTTTTAAATAAAAAGGTCTTGGTCTGGCACAGAAAAATAAATAACGACGGCACCAGGCAGACCTCTTTGGGAAGCACATTCCATAGATGGGGCACCACCGCAGAGAAAGCCCTCCTTCGGGTACTCACCCTCCTAATATCATTCACAGAGGGCTCCCGGAGAAGGGCATCTGCTGCTGACCTCAAGGGGCGGGAGGGCACATATGGACGCAAGCGTTCCTTTAGATACCCAGGTCCCAAGCCGTTGAGGGCTTTATAGGTCATAACCAACACCTTGAATTGGGCCTGGACTTCAATCGGGAGCCAGTGGAGCTGACGGAGAACTGGGGTTATATGAGAACAATGCCCAGTCCCCGTCAGCAACCTGGCAGCTCTATTCTGCACCAACTGAAGTATCCAGACCGTCTTCAAGGGTATCCCCACGTAGAGCGCGTTACAGAAATCTAATCAGGAAGTTATTGTGAGCTGCCCTGAGGCTTCGGCAAATGGAACGACATAGAAGCCTTCCAAATAGAAAAAAAAAAAAAAAACAGAAGTTACCAGCGCGTGTGTCACTGTCGCCAGGCAGTCATTCTCCAGGAAGGGACGCAGCTGATGGATCAGCCGAAGCTGAAGGAAGGCGCTCCTCGCCACCGCCGTCACCTGAGCTTCTAGAGACAGCTCAGGGTCGAGGAGCACTCCTAAGCTGCGAACCCTGTCCCTCAGAGGGAGTGCAACCCCATTTAGGACAAGGCCCAAGTCTCCCATCCCGAGTCCCGAACCACCCACCAACAGGACCTCCATCTTGTCTGGATTGAGCTTCAGTTTATTGGCCCTCATCCAGCCCATTACCTCGTCCAGGCACCGGTTCAGCACAGCCACTGCCTCACCTGGATTGGTGGAAAACGAGAGGTAGAGCTGGGTATCATCAGCGTACTGATGATTCCACAGCCCACACCTCCTGATGACCTCTCCCAGTGGTTTCATGTAGATGTTGAATAGCAAGGGGGACAAAATGGACCCCTGTGAAACACCATGGCATAACTGCCATTGGGCAGAGCCATAGTCCCCCAGCACCACCTTCTGAAATCAGCCGTTGAGATAGGAGCAGAACCACCGCCACGTGGTGCCTCCAACTCCCAAACCCGCTAGCCTGTCCAGAAGGATACCATGGTCGATGGTATCAAAAGCCACTGAAAGGTCCAGGAGAACTAACAGGGACGCACTCCCCCTGTCTCTCTCCCTGCACAGGTCACTGTACAGGGCGACCAAAGCAGATTCAGTGCCGTACCTGGGTCTGAAGCCAGACTGAAATGGGTCCAGATAATCAGTTTCATCCAAGAGTGCTTGGAGTTGTCCCGCCACCACCTGCTCTAGCACCTTGCCCAGGAATGGGATGTTGGCGGCCACCTCTGGTTCCAGGGATGCCTTCTTTAGGACTGGCCGGACTACCGCCTCCTTTAAAGGGGCAGGTACCCAACCATCTCTTAAAGAGGCGTTGACCACCTCCAGGATCCAGGTCCCAATCCCATCCTTGGCTTTCTTAAGTAGCCAAGATGGGCATGGGTCTAGTAAGCAGGTGGTAGGGTGTACTTGTCCAAGCACCTTGTCCACATCATCAGGCCGCAACAACTGAAATTAATCCATTAATTGTGGGCTCAACAGCGTCGTTGGCATCTCCCCAGTAGAATCTGGTTCAATAGCAGAGTCGAGCTCATGACGAATCTGAGCGATTTTCTCCCTGAAATGCTTGGCAAAGTCGTCACAGCGGGCCTTCGAGGGTGGCATGAGATCTTTCTTTGGGCCCGGATGTATCAGCCCCTGCCCACCTGAAAGAGCTCCGCCGGATGGCATTGTGAGGAGGCAATGGAAGCAGAGAAGAATTTCTTCTTTGCTGTCCTCACCGCCACAGCATAGGTCTGATAGTGGGCTCTCAAGTGTATTCAGTCAGATTCACCCCGTGATCTCCTCCACCTATGCTCTAGATGTCTCCCAACTGCTTCATCGCCCATAATTCAGGTGTATACCAAGGAGATGAACGGGCTCTTCCAGGTGGGAGAGGACGCTTGGGAGCGATCGTGTCAACAGCCCTGGTCATCTCCCCATTCCACAGTTCAGCCAGGGCATCGACAGGATCACCAGCCTTGCCAACCGGAAAATCCCCCAGAGCTGTCAGGAATCCATCAGGATCCATCTGGCTCCGGGGGTGGACCAATACAATTGGGTCCGCACCCTTACAGAGGGAAAGGCCACTCTCGAGCTCAAACCTTATGAGGAAGTGATCTGACCATGACAAGGGCATCAAACTTAAATTCCTCACCCTCAGATCACCCTCTTCCTGCCCCGTTGAGAAAACCAGGTCCAGAGTGTGTCCATGTTCAAGGGTCAGGCCACTGATGTGTTGAGACAGCCCCATGGCCGCCACGGAGGCCATGAAGTCCTGAGCTGCCCCGGTTAGAACCGTCTCAGCATGGAGATTGAAGTCCCCCAGGACTAACATCCTGGGAGTCTTCAACACCAGGTCCGAGACGATCTCCGTCAGCTCAGGCAGGGAGTCTGTTGGGCAGAAGGGTGCACAGTACACCAGCAGAATCCCCAATCTGTCTCGGTCGCCCAACACCAAGTGGAGGCACTCCAGACCCGGCCTGGAGATGACAGCAAGCCCCACAAGGGAAATAGAAGCTCGATAAACCAGAGCGACCCCCCTCCCCTCCCCTCCAGGTGTGGTTGGTGCTGGACCAGGTACCTGGGCGGGCATAGTTGTGAGAGGGCGACATCCCCCCTCACCTGCCCAGGTCTCTGTGATGCACTCCCTGTCGGCCCTCTCATCCATGATCAAATCATGTTGCCTTATTTTGGACCAACCTGGCATTAAGCAGCAGCACCGACAGGCCTGGGGGGCAGTTGATAAGTCTACCTGGAACCCGCCGGTTGGGGGAATAACCAGAAAGAGGGACAGGTGTTAACCATCTGCCCCTCCTTCTACGCAGCCCCTTTAGACCCCCAACGCCATAACATCCATTGCCCATCACCACCCCGATGGCAGCGCCCACGCGCTCCCCAGGTGACATCATAGTTAAGCACGAGATGCACCAATTAAAAGCAACCTAAAACCGACAATTAAAACTACTAAAAACATCCTACTTTAATCCACTGCTAGCCCACAGATGAAACCAAAGCCACAACCAAAGCCCCCGGCCAGCCCAGCCCCCCGCTCGGCCCCCGCTCGGCCCCCAAATAGCGTCACCACCCTTAAGCCATAGCTCTTCTGCCGCTGGCATTTTGTAGGCTGCAGGGCCCCTCCCCAGTGCCCCACCCCATCCCGGCGCGTCTCTCACACACGCCGGGGGAAGTGGGCCGCAGCAGGGACCTGGGCCGGTGGTCCTGGCCTTGGCGACAGCAGCGGCAGCAGTGGGCGACGGAGCAGCGGCGAGTTCCGGGCGGCACGGATGGAGGTGGGGCCGTTTGACGCACTAGTCCACTCCCACATATATGGCTGTCAAGCATGAAACGGATGTGATGTAAGCAAGGCTCCTCTCCTATGGGATTTGGACCCAGGTAAGTGCCTCAGAATAGACCAGGTACCAGGTCAATCTACCGGGGGGGGGGGGGGGGGGGGAGATGAGCCATAACCAGCTGCAGAAAACAAGTTCATGGAGGCAGCCAGTGGGAGCTGGGATTGTTACCTCCGCTCACTACCTGGAAGCATCCTGGTGCATCCAGGAAGCTGGGTGACCCAACCTTTGGACCACCTGGATGTCTGTTCCTATTAACTGATGGCATGATTGTCCATTTTCAGCAGGAGGCTTCAGGGGTTCAGGTACATTTTGCGCCATACTGAATGGGTCTCTGCACATCCTGAAAGTGGCAGAGGAATTGGGGGCTTGCAGCTGAAATGTGGCCGTGAACCACAGCAAATACATCAAAGGTCTAATTTAGCTCTCTCCCAAGCTACGCTGGACAATTTTGGCACTCCGGGATGCTAAAAATGGACACTTTCCCTGCCACAAATGCCAATGAATTTGGCGGCATGGGGGTGAAGGGGGTTCTGATCACCCCTGAGTTACATCCATACATAATACATTTTTTCCCCATTTTCCAGTGCTAAAAGCTTTCCAGAGAACCATCAAATAAAAAACAATGGGGCACGCTAAAATGGATTCGATAGTACTTAGCAACATTAAAACAGTACGACGTGAATAATAGGGTGATATGCTAAAAACTAATGCCAGTGCGATAAAAACGCATATCAAACAGCATCTTAAAAAGTCCTGCTGTTATTAAAGAGCTAGGCAAGAGCTAAATACACGAATACGGTTACAGTTAGTCAGGTGCCAAGTTGCTTGTTTTTGCAGATGTGTTTCCGGGGAAATGAATTAACCTGATAACAACTGTAGAACTTTAAGTGGCTGTTTTCCCAACTGGATTTCATTATGATTTCTGGAAGGAAGGAGGGAGGGAGGGAAGGAGGGAGGGAGGGAGGATTAGAAGCATGGAGGATGGATGGGCAGGTAGACAAGCCTCACCTGGGCCCATCTTCTTGCCTCCTTCTTCTCACTGATGGTTCTTCCTTCCTTTTTGTAGCTGTACAAGGTCCAGAGGCCCTTGTCTCAGTGGCTCTAGAGACCCGATTGCCATTTTATAGCATATAAACCAGTTCAGTTTTTACAAGTAGTACAAAGACCAGCCTTGCTTCCGTAACTGTTCCATTAAAACAATACTCTAACATACCCTAATAGGTCTTTTTAAAAGTTTAAAGAATGATTAGGAACTTAATAGTCTATGTCCAGTTTAAGCAATGGGTTTTGACCATATTTCTTCATCACTGGCTTGTCATATCATTTATTGTTGAAAAAAACATAGAAAGATCTATCGACAAAAAAATCTGTTTTATTTTAATTTATTTTATTGGGTTCATGGAAGATGCTAATCAAACAAAGCCTGAACAAAGCATCCATTAATGATCAACACATTGGCTCATATTCACCCCACCCTCGCTGTGGGATTATCTCAAAATACAATTTTACTAGCTATGCTGTGAAGTTTTTTTTTCCTGAAACATTTACTGATCAGAATAAAATATGGAAAATATTTAGAAAATGAGCCGTAATTTTAATATAATTTTAATTAATAGGAGTGCGATTGTAGCAGTTTAAATTGCATTCCTAGTGGTTAAAAAAGAAAAAAATGCCTTTCAGAAACCTCATTTGTAAGCCAAGATGGTGGCTTTAATGACTGGCAGCAAAGTTACTTCAACAGATTTCATGGGGCATGATCCAAAGATAATAGGTTTTCAGCCCAATGACAATCCAATTACAATGCCAATCAAAGCTAACTTCATGCACTCTAATTATCAGATTTAGCTGTCAGTTCAAATACAAACATAACACTTTTATTTAAATAAAAATTTAATTTAGGGGAGGGGGAGAAAGAAGAAAGAGGCTTCATGGGTGATTTATTGAGACTGCAGGAGCAATCTTATTTCTCCAGTAATATAATAAAAATCAGACTTGTATTAAGAAATGGGGGGAAAACTTTCTCCCACCCCTACTTTTTCCTATATGCAATATGGAGTATTATTCAAGAGTTAATTTAATCAGGGTTAGATAGGGATGGAGAAGAGCAGGAGTGGGGAAACAGAATGGAACTTCACTACAGGAGTAGGGGAGAGAGGGGGAGAGAGAGAGGCAAGGTTTTGGTGAGACATGAATAAAATGACAAAATTTAATTAGCCTTTGGCAATAATAGAAGCAAAGTATGATGAAATTACCGCTCAGATTTTCTAAAATAGATACACATAATCTAGCCACTATAATTCTGCGCAGAGAAATCATGAAGTCCCACACTTGGTGCAGGGGCACAGAATGCTGCAGGTTGCAATGCCTCCATTCTGGCATCCTAATGCCATTATAGAAACTGGATGCAGCCACGCCTTGGTCTCTGCATCGTAGGACCAGCAGTGCTCACATCTTCCCCTGTGCAACAGAGGTTTAGGCCTCGGCTACTTGCTACTCATGAGTAGGAGCGTTAGTGCCTTCATTGGTGCTCTCCGAGTCAGAAGACATGACTCTGTCATAATATTCTGGCTCAGAAGCTAAGTCTGAAAAGAACCTTACATCTGAGCCAGAACCTGGCAGAACCCGGCAGAACCTTGATCTCCAATATTCTGCCAGAACCCGGCAGAACCTTGAGCTCCAAAGCTTCACAGAACACTCAGTCTATAGGAAGCAAGTGAGGACCCTTTAACAGTCCTGCCAGTTTCTCCAGGATGGGTGGTACTGAAAACCCTACAGGTCTAGCCAATGTGCATAAGACTTCAGTTGTCTTCAGCTCCCTGCTGAGACAACAACTTCCTACAGTGCTCATTTTGGCACCAGGCTAACCCCTTTTTATTTTCCCAGTATTTAAAATGTTAGTGTTGTTTTTAGTATTGCTTTTATATTTTATGTGTGATACTCTGTCCATTCTTTATGTTATTGCCGCCCTGAGACATTGTAAAGGACGGGGTACAAACATATCAAATAAATAAATAAGTGCTCATGAGCAGGAGCTTCTTGGAGATATCCAAGGTTCTGTTTTATTTCTGCCTTGTTCTGACTGCCAATGCACGGTGCCAGCTTCCCCTGCAAGTCTCAAGAGACCACCGAACAGAACATTATATCGCCAAAAGGCTATGGCAGTGCAGTACAGGGGTACTTGGCTCATGAACTTAATCCGTTCCACGACTCTGGTTGTTACCTGAATTGGTTGTGAGCCATGTCAAATTTCCCCATAAGGTTCAATGTAAATAAGGTTAATCCATTCTGTAAATATTTTTTTTAATCACAGGGAAGATGGGCACTGTTGCAGGTGTGCTTGGGGTGGGGAGACAGGCCATCATGGGCACACTCAGGGGGGAGATGGGCGTGATCGTGGGCATGTTCGGGGGGGGGAGATGGGCACGATCGCGGCCATCTCCACCCCCCCTCCCAGCACAACCGTGATCATGCCTGCAGCATAATTTTTATGAAATTTCTGTTTGCGACCCAATTTGGTCGTGAACTGAGGCGTTCATGAGCCAAGGTACCACTGTATATAAGTGGCCAGTGTGGTGGAGCCCCTTCTCTGTGAGGAACCATTGCAACATTTAGGATAGTGTGCAGTCTAGAAATCATGGGCATCATCTACAGATCATGGCTTCCTGGTTGTTCCATCACTTGCATGTGTCCATAGATCACTAGCTGGCAACTCCACTTTTTCTTTTATGAGGTGCTTGAGGGTCTGACCCATCTTCGAAGGGTTTTGCTTTGGCAGATCTTGGCAGATACAGCGGGGGGGGGTTGTGTATTATCCATCCCAGTCCTATTTTCTGTGGCTGGGTAAGTAGAAGGCCCACCTGGTATCATGTCAGTGTGGGTGATGAGAAATCTATTCAACAGACTCGTGTGGCAGAAGGTGGTCTTTTAGGTACCAAATCCCAGGAAGTGCAGGACTTTAAAATGACCCAGCAGTAGCCCATGTGGTTGTTTAAGATCTGCTGAGTTAAGGGAGCTAATCCATATACTGAATCTAGCTGCTACATTTTGTCCTAACAGAAGTAGATCTTAAAAGGGAATCCAGAATCCACGATAGGACGAAGACTCACCACCCTATCCGAGATCCATCCATCATGCCCATTATGTGTGTAAGCAGTAGGAATGAGAAGAGCTGTTAGTTCTACTTTTTCCTGCATTGGATTTATTAGCAAAGAAGATTTATTTGTAGAATATTAGCAAAGAATAACAAAATTTCCACCATGGGCAAATTCTTTAAGTCCATGTATGGATTCCCAGGCAGGCTTCTAAATGCTAAGCTCTTGAGGCCCTGGGTCTAGATGTTGACCAAATCTGTTCGATTCAGTTTCCCTTGCATTATTTTTTTAAATATCTCGAATGCTGTTCATCCTAAATGCAGAAATTTGGTAAATTCTTATCAAAACTGAACTGTGTGATTTGGTGCCAGATCGACCATAACCTATTCCCAGGAATTTATAGGGTAAATGGGAGCAATTATGTCAGCTCTCTCAAATATGTGCCTGCCCGCCCCTTAAGATCTGGGGCAGACGCCCATCTCTGGGTTCCCTCCCTGAAGGAGATTAGGAGGGTGGCTACCTAGAGAAGGGCCTTCTCTGTAGTGGCACCCCAATTGTGCAATTCACTCCCCAGAGAGGTTGTCTGGCACCATAACTTTCTTCTTTTTGGTACCAGGCCAAAACCTTTCTATTTTCCCAATATTTTAAGACCTGACTGTATTAATTGGGGTTTTATTATTAGTTGAATTTTAGGACACTGTGTTTTAAATTTTTTACCTTTTGTATTGTTAAACTGTTCTGAGAATTCGGAAATGGGACTGTCTACAAAAGTTTTAAATAAGTAAATAAATAATAAATAAAATCTCTTTTTAACTTGGCTAGTATTTTCATTGCAATTGTTTTTATCTAAATAGTTTTCTGTATTGTATATTGAACACACAAGCAGCATTTTACTATCTGCGCTTGTGGGTTGTAATGTTGCGACTTGTTGAGGACTGCTCAGAAAGCTTCAGCTATTGGCTGGGGGGAAAATGAAATAACTGAATAGGTAAATAACACGTAAGGAAAAAAATTCCCAGAATGAGTAGGCACCGTAGGCAAGAGGCAAGGTGAATTTGGGGCGTCCAAGTCTTTTGTGCAGCGTAGTTGGCGTGTCGCTCATTTCCGCCCAGCCGAGCATCTCCTTCCTTCTCCCAGACCTTCCCACACGAGGCTTGTGCACCTCGGTCTTCACATGGAACTCTTCACTTCCTGGAAACCAGGCATCCTGTCAGAAGGAAGGTTACATGCCAATTAGCTGCCTTTCTTCCTGTCTGTTCCTTTGACAATCTTTTCCCAGTTTGCTGCTTGGCCAGATCTCCAATTACATCATCCAACTGCCACATGGCCGATTTTCTTTTATCTCATCCTCAGCGCTCGGCAATTTTAATTTGCATAGATTTAAATTAATTAATTACAATTAGGAGTGATGCATTCAGTTCTGGGCACCACAGTTCAAGGATTAAGAGCAGAGCTGTGAGCACACGAGGCCGAAGGAACTGGATAGTGTGTGTGCGTGTTACCAAATGCGTAATCTCTTTAATTTTATCGCATTGTTGTCTGTGCAAAGTGCTTTACAATAGTAATAATGCTTAGCATGATTTTAGCTTTTAACCGTGCAATCCGATAGATTCCTACCAGTAAGTCCAGGTGCATGTATATAGGGTTACAGCCTAGGGATAACTTGAAAGATTGACCACAGAGCTTTCCTTCGGTTACCATCAATAGTACTTTCTATCGAACTTTACCTACAGATCTAACCCTTACCCTTTTTCCCACCACTGGGATCTTGGGATCACTGAAGAACCTGCCGATCCACTGTGGATAGTCCAGCTAACAAGGGACCAAAAGCTGCCCCACAGAATTTCTCTTGTTTAATTTTCTTGCCCGCAAGAAGGCAGATTCTACACATTTCAGTGATAGCAAATTTCACCCTCTCACTCTCTCTCTCTCTCTCAACTAACACTGCCCAAAAAGCAGCTTCCCATGGGAATCCTGTTCCCAAGACATTCCAACATATTGAGCTAGTGGGAATGTTTGAAGAGAGAGGCAGAGCAGCAAGAGATACACGTGGTCCTGAAATTTGAGAAGGGGTAGGGAGAATGGGAAACTCTCATCTGACCCATAAGCTGAAATTAAGCAAGTGGCAGCTACTACTGCCCTGATATTTTAGAGAAATTGCTCTTTTGGGGGATGACAGAGGTCCCACAATCCTCAAAGAAAAATGTTTGGAATTTTCAGATGAGCTCTGATTTCAGATGAGCATCAAACAGGGCAGGGGTAGATCAGATCACTTACAAGTCCCCCACCAAATGTACGATCCTGTGATGTTGTCAAATACTCCTTTAAAGTGATTTGATTTCGTGGAATCGTTTTGTATATTTCAGGATGTTGGAAAAATGGCTCCTCTGCTGAGGATCCCAAAATTGGCATGCCACAGGTACAACAAACCCACTCAGACCTGCACGCACACAGAAACACACACACACCCCTGAAGTTGTCGGAGAAGCAGTCCTGGCTACACAGAATCAATAACGTATCTGCAAAAATACCGGACCACCCATGGCTGGCTGACATCCAGTTATTGCTGCAGTATAATGCCCTTTTAATACATTATCTGCGCTAAGCACTCTTGTTCTGTTGGATTGATGGAGCACACGATTCCCGTGGATGCAGCATCCCATTCAAATGTAGCTCACATCCTTTATTTTCCACCGCTAAACAAATGCTGATAAACCACTTCCACAACCATTTCATCAGAGCTTCAACTGTTCGCTTTGGGTGGCACGATCATTTTCTTGCACTCGATAGTCGCTCGATCAAACCCACATAAAGAGAAAATAGATTTATCTTCTCAACCTTTCGGAGCGAACTATGAGATATCCCAGCCCACAAGACACTGAATAATTAGCCATTGCCCTCAACGCCGGAGGAATATCTAGCTCATTGCTTAATGCCACCTTCAGGTAGATATCAGCCCCAATATTTTTGGAGGGCGTGTGCCCTGCTTTGGGATGTACAGATTGCTGAGATATTCCTGCATTTGTATTACAAGATTTGCCATTCACCTCAGCATGCAGAATGGTGCTGGATAAGGAACCCTTGAATACATCAGAGAGAAAGGGAGTGTGCAGTTCCCGACTGTAGCACTTCAGACTGTTGGTCAGGACTGGGAAAATAAAATAGGGCAGAGAGAGAAATAACCCAGCCCTCCGTAGGTTGGATGATGTCAAGGCTGGGCCATCCCCCCTGGTATAACTTGGTCTCCAGCTGCTAGGCTGGGTGGATGACCTGGACATTGACTGCCACCCAGGTGCTTTGTCCATGGCCCTTCCCCCTCTGAGGAAAGCACCTGTCTGCCAAAGCTGCCCCAGTGGAGTTGGTGGCTGGAGGAGTGCTCCAGTGCCCAGCCCAGCAGGTGATGCTTTGCCCAGGCCGTGTCCTCCCTGGTGGGTGGAGGAGGAACTGCACAGTCAAGCTGGTCCAGTCCAGCCAGAGGCTGCACTGGGGCCGCCTTGTCTGCGAAGTGCACTCCCCAGTGGGGAAGAGGCCATGTGGGTGAAGCTGCCCTGGGTACATCTGCCACTGGAGGAGAACTCCAACCACTGGCCAGGGCAATGATGCTTTGGACCCCACCCATGCAGCATCTTTCCCTGGGGGGGGGTGCCATGTGGGGGGTCCCCAGGAATTTGTGCACCGAGTATCAGCCCAGTGCGGGAGTGGTGCATGAACAGAACTGGGAGATGCTGGAAGAAGTGGCTTTTACAGGGCTGTCTGAGATCAGATACAACAGCAGGGCCCACCCCCACCATGAGCACTTGCAAAGCGCAGAGAATGGAAAGGATTCCTGCAGGAGGCAAGTGGTTGGTGGCCAAGCCCCATCACCTGGATGGGGAGCCTCTGCAGAGCAGGACTGGGCCCTCGGAGGTTTCCCATCCATGCAACAATTGCTGCCAGAGCCTTAGTTTGAAACCAAGTCACCAGAGAATACAAGCTGCCGATAGCAACAGAGAAACAGAGCGAGACAGAAGGGGTCTCCCAGGCCATCTAGTCTGACCCCCGGCTCCAGCCGGCTCTGCTCACAGCATGCCCAACATGTGCATGTCCAGCCTATCCTGATGAAATGCTCTGCTGGGAAACGCAAAGCTGCAGATGCTCTTGAGCTGTCCTTCCCTCTCTCTTGGCCCTGCCTCCCCATCAGCTCTCAGCCCAGATTCCTTTCCCCATCCCCAGTGCTGGCCACAGCTAGTCTGAAGGAGACGCATCCTCTCCCCCAGTTTGGGTTCCTCCAGATGCTTGGGCACAAGAATGGCCCTGAGTCCCACCTCACAGAAAAGTCCCACATAGAGTCCCACCTCTATGTGAAGGGCTCCGAAGGATCCCTGAGTTTTAAAGGCTCCTCCCCGAAGAATCATCCCAGCCTGGTTTAACATGACCCCTTAGAAGAGACGGCAGGGAGATGAAATTTCTTGTTAGCATGTAGAACCTGGAGAGCAGACCATGCGGGTAGAGAGGTCCCTGGTTTTGCTCTTCCTCGTGTGATGAGATGGATTGTCCTTGCTCCAATAAAACACCACACCCAAACAGTCCTTGTGTCTTCCATGACTCTGTGGGACTTGAACCCTGTGCTGAAAGCTACCCAGTGATAGTCAAATGCTTAAGTTTTGCACGCATTCTGGGAAGAAGCACCTGCTCCTCACATACCAAAAGACTTGACACTGAGAATCATAGAATAGTAGAGTTGGAAGGGGCCATGAAGGCCATCAAGTCCAACCCCCTGCTGTTGCAGGACACCAAGTCACACAATCCCACTCAGATAGCTGTGCAGGTTCTTTGTGAATGTCTCCAGTGTGGGAGAGTCCACCACCTGTCCAGGCAGCTGGTCCCACTGCCATATTTCTCTGACAGGGAGGAAGCTCTTCCTGATGTCCAGCCTGAATCTGGGTTGTCACAACTTGATTATTCCGTTTCCTACACTCCGGCATTAGCAAGGAGAAGGGCAAACAGTTGTTTCCCTACATGGAAGAGCTAATGAGATTCCATTACAGGGGGTCAGTTTTTCGTTGAACATGGGGAGGAACATTTTGATAATAAGGGCAGTTTGACAGTGGAACCCAGTGTCAGGAGGATGATGGGCTTTTGGTCTCTCCACGTGTTGACTGCATGCATACGCTGGACCACCATCACCCAGAGATGTTTCAGCTTGGCTTTTCCTGCAGTGAGAAGCGGATGGGACTAAAAAGACTATAATTCCTCCTCCCCAACCTGCCCCTGCAGTCAATTCATTGGGTCACTCTAAGCTCTTCTCTTTTGAGAAAGAGAAGGTTCATCAAAATTACGAGGCAGAAACCACAGAAGAATGCTGTACTCCCTTCGCTATCCAGGATGGACGTTTAAAGGCATCAGGATGCTGAATTTTTGCTGTGCATGAAAATTCCAGAGCCACAGTTTGTTTGTACAGAGCAGAAGGGGAAAGATTTATGTTCGGCAAAGAAGGAATGGGTGTAGCGTGCAAATGATACTGGAAAGCCACAGAGAAAAATCTGATTGGGAAGATTAGAGTTCAAGATCGTAAAAGGGTCAAACATTGGGTCAAGTTACAAAAGCAAAGAGGAGAATGTGAAGTACTTCCCCTTGTGCTTTTTTTGGAATAATAATTAACAGCCCCGTTTTAGCTTCTTTCTTGGTTTGGCAACGCCATTTTCTCCTCTCTAACTTAATACATCCAGATGATGGCAAATCATGGCCGACTAAGCCATGACGTTAAATGTATCTTTCCATCTAACATAGAGGGATCTGCCCGATATTAATGGAATTTGAATCTAAGGAAGCGGACAGAGGATCCCTGAAGAGAAGAGAATTTAGCCCTTCCTTCCTTCACTCTTCTGTACGCACTCTTCACATGAGAAAGAACTACTTTGTTGTTCCCATGGACAACATTCCTCCAGGCCTTCCTGTCCTCCACCAGCCCCCGGAGTCCACTGAAGCTCACACCCACTGCTTCAGTGACTCCATCCAGCCACCTCTTCCTCTGCCATCCCCTTCTTCTTTTGCCATCTATTGTTCCCAGCATTACACTCTTATCCAGGGAGTCCTTCCTTCTCATTAGGTGGACAAAGTATTTGAGTTTCATCTTCAGGATCTGGGCTTCTAAAGAGCAGTCAGGGTTGATCTCCTCTAGGACTGACCGGTTTGATCACCTTGCGGTCCAAGGGACTCGCAGGAGTCTCCTCCAGCACCACCATTCAAAGGCCTCAATTCTTCGGCGCTCAGCCTTCCTTATGGTCCTTATGGTCCAACTTTCACAGCCATACATTGCAACTGGGAAAACCATAGCCTTGACTATACGCACATTTGTTGGCAGGGTGATGTCTCTAGACAGCTTTTTAGTATGCTGTGTATATTTGCCATAGCTTTCCTCCCCAGGAGCAAGCGTCTTTTAATTTCTTGGCTGCAGTCTCCGTCTGCGGTGATCTTGGAGCCCAGGAAAATAAAATCTGTCACTACCTCCATTTCTTCCCCATCTGTTTGCCAACAAGTGATAGAACCAGATGCCATGATCTTAGTTTTCTTAATGTTGAGTTTCAAAAGAACTACTAGAGCAAAGTATAAAATAAGCCCATGCTGTTGTGCAAAGGGTGCCACACTTACTGGCTTAATAGTTATATATACCACTTACATATTTTTCCCTAAAATAAAAATAACCAAGTGTTTATATCTCTAACCTGAATTGCCTCTCTGGGGCAATTACAGGAGCATAAACCACTGGAGAGGAGAGAATTAACCCTTTCCTCCCCAGCTGTGACCCTTTCCCAAATTCTCTCATGGCCTATTGCAGAGAATGTGGGTGAGCTGAATGCTATTCAGCAGTTTATCGGGTTTTTTTTTGGGGGGGGGGGGGGGGCTGCATCCCAGGAAGTGGAAAGAAAATGCCGAAACTGTACTTCAGGCCCCTCAAGAGAAGGCAAAGCTCCCTGGAGAAGACAATCATATTAGGGAAAGTCAAAGGCAGAAGGCAGAAGACAGAGGAGGAGGAGGAGGAGGAGGAGGAGGAAAACAACGAAGAAGAAAAAGAAGAGGAGGAGGGAGATGATAATGACAAAAAGAAGAGGAGGAGGAGGAAAACAATGAAGAAGAGGGGGAGGAGGAAGACAATGAAGAGGAGGAGGAGGAGGAGGAAATAGGAGGCAGACTAACAGGGCATTTTGGAAGGCTCCCATTCATAGGGTCACCATAAATCAGAGATGACTTGACATCACACAACACTGCCACCTCTCATGGTAGCAAACACGACCTTCACAGGCCTTGTACATAAGAAGCAGTACTTTGTTTTGTCTAACCCAAATCAGCCATGGTTTCATGAGATGGTCTTTTCACAGTATAAGAACTGCAACCTCCTAATAAAGGTAAGTCGATTTATTTATTTCTGCTTCATAATAAATGACTATCCTTCCAGCTCCCCAAATGGGTGACCCCAAACCAGAAGTCCCAGTATAATCTTAGACACGACTAGTCAGAACTATGCTTTGTTGAGTTCAGCAGAATGTACTCCCAGATTAGCAAGTACAGAAGTGCAGCTTTGCCTCACTTAAGCCCCATTAGAATCAAGGAGACATTAAGTTAATCATGAGTAAATTATACCACTGATTTCAAAGGACTAATGCATGACGAGCATCTCCGCTGGATCAGAGGTGAATGTGACAAAGTCTAGTTCAGACAATGGGTAGCGGCAAAGCGAAGCGGATGACCCTGAGCGAATGTCAGAAGCATCAGCATCCGGTGTTCCAGTAGGCATAAGGTTAGGGAGACATGCTAAAAAAGCTTGCTTATGGATCCGAAAATAAAAGTTTACAGAGAGGCTGTGAGAAGTGCAGATATTGAGAGAGAGAGGGAGGAAAACAAGGCAGCATCTTGACTCCTGTCTTTGCTTTATGGCCTCGTTTATGCTTCACACTGAATCAGTAGCCAAAGGAAAAAATAAATTGCAGTATCATTGATCCAGACTGGGTCACTTCTACACGCTCCCCAACCCGCAACCCTCTTTCCTCCCCATCCTTTTGCGCGCTAAGCAGATTCCACCTCGCGTCTACTCACGCCCTCCCCCACCAAACATATTAAGCTTAATAAATATATTTATGAGAATTACTTTGTATAGTCCTTATGCAATCAGCCATGCTGTGTATGATAGCCCAAGACGATGGAAACCCATTGACTTTTCGTTGCAAATTAGTCCACTGGCTAATCGGTGAACCCTGCTATGCTTTTGAATTATGGGAAGAACTCATAGCTCCGGTTAGAACACTCAATGAATTATATCAATTCATAAACTTGTTCATGTCCAGATTTCATTAGCCACACATTAACAGCATTTTATGTTTATTACCGCTCTGACATAATCTATAAATAACCAAATGCTAATCATAGCGTTCTGCCGGGCCTCATCATTTAATCATAAAGAGATACATTATTATAAACTATAATAGATAATAACAAGCCTGGGTCAACGGGCACATATTAAAAGATCACAATTATATCCTAAAAGGGTAGGCACTTCATACATTCGGCAACACACAGGTCCATGGCTAATCACTTGCAAATGTTTCCCCTCTGACACACTTACCGTACAAGGTGACACAATTAGGCAATCTGCTTATAAAACAGAGCAATCCTTGAGTATCAAAGTAAACAGAGTACAATTAATGGGAGGTGGAGGGGGTGGCTGGGGGGGGGAGATTACAACATTTGCCAATGGCAAGTCTATTAACGCTTTATTGCGGGCTTATTTTGCTGCATTAAATGGTCTAAACTCATGAACAGGAGGAAACGTGGGTGGGCAGGAAAAGAGAACGGAGCGAGAAGACGTGGCTCCTTAAGCAGAACTGCATATTCCCAGCTTTGCCTTTCCTGTTAATACAGATACGCGGGCATCTTTGCCATGTTGAACTGTTGCAGGAAACAGAGAGAGGTTTCTGACCAAAGCGTAAATCTTGGTACTTCGGAATGGAAGAGAACACACACACATGCACACACGAGAGAGAAAGAGATACACCTACAAGGACATATATGTGATGCGATCAGCCAATGGGGTGTGAGGGTGAGAATGTTGGACTGGGGGCCTGGAAGATCCAGGTTCAAATCTCAAGTCAGCCACAAAGCTCAGCGGGTGATTTTGGGATAGTCCCTCTCTGTTACTCTCAGCCTAACCTACCTTGTGAGGTTGTGATTGTGAGGCTCAAATGGAGCTCTATAAGCTACCTTGGGTTCCTCATGGGAGAGAAAATGTGGGACATAAATGCAATGTAACAATAACAACAATGATTGAGCCCTACAGTTTTAACAGGATTAATATTAATTCTCTCTGTCCAGGAATCCAGGGACCGTAGTTCTGTGCAAAGGGGATCGGTCCCAACTCACCACTTCCCCAAATAGCATCCTCTGAGAGAATTTATGATCACAGTCAAATTGATAAGAAACCAGTGGCAAAGTCATGCCCAACCATCACAACCCCATGGACAACATTCCTCCAGGCCTTCTTGTCCTCCACCATCCCTTGGAGTCCACCCAAGCCCACTCCCACTGCCCCAGTGACTCCATCCAGCCACCTCGTCCTCTAAAGAAACCAGCATAGACTGGTGATACTGAGAAACATGCACAACCATCAACAAAACATGGAAGGTGACTAGACAAGGAAGGGAGGGTCCATTCTTGGCTGAGTTTCAACAACAGGCCAGCTAATTACAACATCCAGCCTTTTCGCTCACTGGAACTTCTTAGAAGCATCCCAGAAGTGCCTCCCACGTGCAAAACCAAACTAGATAGACTTGGGGCCAGGCTGTGCACGATGGCGAAGTTATGGTCCCAAACTATGGGGGTTTTCTTCATATGGCTGGGGGAAATGTCCATTGCAACCAGAGCTGTGGAGGAAAAATAGCCAGAGGTTTACACCCTTCCCTGCCCAGTTGTGATCCCAAAGTATATCTCCCCCAACCATTAGTTTTAATGGGGGAGATATTATTGTTGTCAAATTATGAGGTGCAGGCAAGGGAACCCCTTTTGTGATACCCTCTCTTACCTGTTAAGAAGATGTCAAGTTGGTACAAGTTGGAAGGAGTCAAGAATAGGATGTGTGGGTTTTTACAGTACTGCCTGTATTTTGCCCCATGGTTCAGACTTTGTCCTACTGGGCAAACAGAGCATGGAGGGCAGGGGTTTAATTGGGAAATTAGGGTAGGATCAAGATTTAGATCGCCAACCTACAGCTATGGATGTAAGAGAAAAATAGAAGGTTTCTACAAATCCAGCTATGGATTCTGCAGTGGACTGATTTTTTCTGACCTGCTGGATTCCACAGACTTGCAAACTAGTTTTCCATGGTCCAGACTCTTAGACAAAGTGAGACATAGAAAAATTACCCAGACAAAAAACCTCGAACCCTCAAACCAAATCCAGAACCTTACCACCAGCAGAAAATGCACACCCCCTTCCTTCCACGGGCTAAAACGTGCACGTATGTCCTTGAACAGGATTTTGCATTTGGTGGGAACATGCAAATTTTGGAACTGTATATTTGCACAACTGCAACTTTGCACAAGTACGAACTAAACCAGGTTTCGGGAAATGGAAAAGAAAATCTCATTCCATCAATGTATGGACAATGGAATGAAAGGACCCTTGTTGTTGTTGATGTTAGTCATGTCCGACCCATCGCGACCCCATGGACAACATTCCTCCAGGCCTTCCTGTCCTCCACGGTCCCCCGGAGTCCACTCAAGCTCACACCAACTGCTTCAGTGACTCCATCCAGCCACCTCATCCTCTGCTGTCCCCTTCTCCTTTTGCCATCTATTGTTCCCAGCATTAGGATCTTCTCCACGGAGTCCTTCCTTCTCATTAGGTGGCCAAAGTATTTGAGTTTCATCTTCAGGATCTGGCTTCTAAAGAGCAGTCAGGGTTGATCTCCTCTAGGACTGACCGGTTTGATCACCTTGTGGTCCAAGGGACTCGCAGGAGTCTCCTCCAGCACCACAATTCAAAGGCCTCAATCCTTCAGTGCTCAGCCTTCCTTATGGTCCAGCTTTCACAGCTGTACATTGCAACTGGGAAAACCATAGCCTTGATTATACGTACTTTTGTCGGCAGAGTGATGTCTGCTTTTTAGTATGCTGTCTAGATTTGCCATAGCTTTCCTCCCCAGGAGCAAGCGTCTTTTAATTTCTTGGCTGCAGTCCCCGTCTGCGGTGATCTTGGAGCCCAGGAAAATAAAATCTGTCACTACCTCCATTTCTTCCCCATCCCTTTGCCAGGAAGTGATAGGACCGGATGCCATACACAGATTAACCTATGTAACTCCAATTGTTGCTATAATGCTCATGAAAATTACATATCCACTTTAACAGAAGAGTGTTCCAAGCATAGGATGTGTCCTTCTATTTGCCTACAACCAAAATTAATAAGGTTCCACGTGCCTGCTGCAAGATGTGGAATTGGGGTCAAATATTGCATTGCCCCCCCTCTTTTCTTAGTGTTGACCTGAAGATCCTGCTGCCCATTCTAAAACCCCCCACACATGCTTTGCCCAGCCATGGAAGGATCTAGATCTTGGATACCTGGATCTTTGAGTGTTTGCAACTCTACCTTCTCAAGCAATGAGCTAAGCATCTCCATTCCCATTTTTTCTTTTATTTTTTTTAAATCAGATGCCATGCTTGTTTGTTTGTTTGTTTATTTTAAAATGTGTACCGTTCAATCAGCCATGTTGGCTGTCTGAATATTTTACACTCAATAAAATCCAAATGTATTACAATATATTAAAACAGAGTAGCAATCAATAAAGCAATCCAATAAAATGATAAATAAAACTAAACAAAACAATTTGCAACATAATTAAACAAATTGATAAATACCAGATCCCAATAAAAGCAAATGCAAAGAAGAACCAGAACAAAAGGAAAACAAAGACCTGGCTGTAGATATTAATTAAATGTCATTTAAACATCAAAATGCTGAGTGAGGAGAAAGTTTTTGCCTGGTGCTGGAACACGCGCAGTATCTTGTTAAGAATGGCATCCTGGTAGCTTGTCCCAGGAGGAGACTGGCAGGAAACTAGGAAGGCACATACTGGTCCTGGGCAAATGCCACCACCTTTCTCTTTGCCAAATGAAGAACATTTCCCGCTGAAACTCTCTCTTGCGATGGACAAAGATACTGCCCCATCTGCCTTTCACTTCGCATCACGTCCCCCAAGCAGCACTGATACAAAACTTTCCAATGCAATCAAGGCCTTATTATACCAGCTTGTTAACAGAGCATGAGAGCTCAGAGAAGCCAGGAAGGGAGCAGTACCGCAAGCCCTGATTTTAAAAGTTTTAAAGAAAAAACCACACCACCTGTTTGTTAAATCAGTGCAAGACACTGCCCTTTCTTCTGCACACCAGAAAGTTACCGCTTCAAGGCCTTTGAAATCCAGACCTGTAACTGGCACCCTGCCCAGGTTCTTGAGACCCACCAAGCCAGGGGATGCTGAGACAAGTGACCAGGTATATCAGAATCCCTGCTAATAAAAGAAATACTGGAGCAGCATCCCTGGGAGCCCAAGCTGGCACTAGAACTCTGGTCCTAGCACTGGAATTCCTCTCACTATCCACCCCCCATAGTTCTTCCATAGTATCTTCCCCCTGCTCCTGAATCATTCCATGCCTTTGTTTGAGAAGCCTTCAAGAATGGCTTTCTCCTCCTCATTTCTGAGTGCCCCATTTTCCTCGAGCTTCCCGCAGGTTCCAAATTCGCGGTCTCCTTCCCAGTCCGGCCACCACACTTTCCAATGACGTCTATTCTCTGCTCTTCCCACCTCCAATGCCCTTTTACTTCCATCCATGCATTTTGACCTTGTCTCTTCTTGGCTGGCACATTGCACAGAGACAATCAACATGAGATATTTAGCTTTCCCTGGTGATAGTATCAGCACCTTTGTATGTTATGTTAGCTGGGTTTCTTTCCTTTTCGGTGTTATATGACTGCTTTCTTTAAATAAAAATAAAAAAAATCCCCAGTAAAACCCCAACCATTTCTACAAAGGAGATTACTCTGCTGAAATGGCTGGAAATAGGAAATGAGTCTGACCCGAGGACCAAGAATTAATTGCAGATTATTAGAATAAAAGTATTGGAGAGGGAGAATTAGGCACTTGTTTGAAGCTTTTCACTGAATGGGAAGCCGAAATTGTACTTTGTCAGTGCGAGCTCTTGCACCTCCGTAGCTCAGGGTGAAGAGAGGGAGATAAAGAGAGAAATGTAAAACGCTGTGGAAACCAACCTCTGGGGACTTAATATTCCGATCAGCTCACCTCCAAACATCTGGCTCTAAAATGTTCAAGCACAAAAACAAGAGAGCTAATGAAAGCCGTGCATATTATCTCTCCCATCAATGCACCTCACAAACACCTGCTAAAATTAAAACAAATTGAATCTTGATTGCTGATTAAGTACCCCTTCTTTAGCAAGATATTCTGCCATTATTTGCCCCCAATGCGAAAACAGATGAAAGGTAGCAGTGGGCTGAAGTGGCAGAGGTTGTGGTGAGAAGATGCGAGCGAGATGCACAGAGGAAGCAGCACATCAGTATTCACAGCCGAGAGCTCACAAAAGCAGGGGTGGCTGAGAGCTCTCCTGCCAGGCCAACCCAAGATCCCACAACCCAACATCCCATCTTAGAAGCCAGCCACACGCCTCCCAGAACTGCAAAGCAGGCTGTAGGGATGACCGTGTCCCCTGGTTGTTTGTCCCTCCCCTCCAAAAAATTTCCCTGGTTGTTTGTGTCCAACACTTTTGGAAGGGCTGAAATAGGGCAGTCCATTCTCGAAGGCTTCTGCGGCTTGAAGCTTTGTCTGGTTCAAGTCCAGTTTAGCAACATCTCTCTGAAGGATCACAGACCTCCCCATCAGCAGCTAGCACCTATTAATTTACAGAAGCTGTTTCTAAATGTGCATGGGTACATATACCTCAGAAAATGCAAATTATAAGCAAAAATGCAAGCTTTTGTCCACTTTTTGGAGATACATTCCTAAGGGGCATTATTGGGCACATGGCTCTTCCCTGGTCACTGGTTCTGCTGCCTGGGGTGGACCAGGGAAGGAGGCCAACGCATCTGGAAGGACCCAGGTCTGGGAGGCAGTGACAGATGGCTATGGAGCAGGAGAAAGCTCAGCCTGTCTAGAGCTGGTCCCTTCTCTCTTCCCTTCTGGTGAACAAGCTCCAGGCGATCCTTTGAAGTGCCCAGACTGCAGACCACATGAGCTCCATGTAGCCTTCTTCCAAGGCTGAAGGAGAAGCATGTGCCCCTGCAGAGGGCTGGATCCAAATTGGAAGCTTCCCTTCCATCTCTCCCTCTCAGTAAAGCTTCCACTCTCAGAGTGGCTCTTGCTGCTTGAGCTCAAGACTGTGGGAAGACCAGGGACCCTCCAACCGGGCAGCCCATTTCTCCCGTCACCTCCTTACTGGGTCAAGGACTAGATCTCCCATCTGCCCCCTGTCCCATGCTGAAAACCTTTCCCCCCCTTCCGAAGCAGGTCAGTTCTCATGCTCCACCTCCAAAACTTCACTCGGGTACCCTGAAACATCAAAGTCACCCCCGCCACATTCCTCCACCCCTTTTCAGAATCAGACGAACCTATCTGAGCGCTGTGCAATGAGACAGGCCAGGCCCCTCTCTGCCCCACCACCCCCTCTTGTCCATGCACCAATGTTTTTGTAGAAGTACAATCCAACCCCTTAACAGCCAGTGAAAGCCACGTGCTCTGTGAAATCATCTGATCTTCTTTGAAGGCCACCAAGTGATGGTCAAGCCCATGCGTGATGGTGTTCCCTTGTTGTTTGTGCCCAGCATGGAACTAACTAGTCCACCTGGAAAGCAGCTTTATACCAGTTAGACTACTTGGCTCAGCTGCCCGGAACACTCATTCCCAGAGCATAATCTGGAGGGACTTAGAGACAGTAACTGAAGCACGAAGCTGAGGTAGGATCTCCAAACCATTCATTCAAACCCAAATAAAGATAGCACTGGAGAGCATCACTTCACAGCATGCCAGCCTGGTTTTTTGTTGTTTTTGGCTTCTCTTTTTAATGCTGGAATAAAATAAAAATCAGGAGGGACAGAGAGCTGGGAGGAAACCAAGATGTGTTCCTTCACTGACCCATTGCTCCAGCAGGTGCCATATCCGAGACTGGAACTAAAAGAATAGTTGCTCTGAATCCAAACTCCCAAATCCAAAAGAGGTCAGATGCTGTGATTCTGTATGACATGGTTCTCCTTCCCACTTTCTTAATAGCTGCAGCTGAAGAAAAGCCATTCTGCTATGACTTTATGCCCTGGGAGAGGTGGGTCATTCAAACACCTGAAGGACAATGACTTATTCTTGAAGGGGGCAGTCCATTGTATCTCTGTATGAGACACAGAGATGGACCATAACATGCTGGTGACTAGGGATACATAAGAACTTCTCCTTAGTTTGCATTTTATCAGGATTTTACCCAGTTTGGTCCTTCTGAACCAAAGACTGACTTGGGCACCATCTGCAGTCAAATCTGTCCATTTCTGAACTTGCAGTGTGATTCATATTAAAGTTTTCAAGGTGACAAGAGGCCAGAAAAAAAAAACCTGAGGCTGTCATACTTTGGACACAGCATGAGAAGCCAAGACTCCCTGGAGAAGACAATCATGCTAGGGAAGGCTGAGGGCAGAAATTAAAAGGAAGACCAAATAAGAGATGGATGGAATCCACGAAGGAAGCCACCATGTTGAACTCTGAAGAGCTGAGTGGCACTATTGTGAACAGGTTGTTTTGGAGAGCATTAATTTATAGGGTTGCCACAAGTCAGAGCTAACACACAACAACAGCAACAACACGATTCATTCCCCTGCAATGTGTTTAACAGTGCATATACATTTTCCAAATGCATGAATTTCAAGAAAATACATTTGAAAAATGTATGCATTTCAAAACAAGGACATTTCCAAAGTGCAGAATATCAAAAATAGATTCCAAAGAAAAGTATACATTTCAAAAAACTGAGTACATTTCAGAAATGTGTACATTTCAAAGAGGCAAGCACTTAATGCATGCATTTAGAACGCTCCATATGAAAATATCCAGGAATTCTCATGCAGAACCAAAGCCCATAAAGTGCACCATCTGATACAAACTTGAATCAAAAAGAGCTTCCAGATAGAATCTGGCAGAGCTGACAAGCTGGAATTTTGATGATTCACACATTCCTGCCACGGCCTCGTGCAAAACATATAGCTTCCGTCCCAGGAGCTGAATGTCTTCCTATGTTAACATCACAGCAAACTGTGTGATAAGCTAACCTGCATGAAAGCACCTAGGTTGACTAGTTCCATCACAGAAGAAAGGGATGCCGAATAAATCAATACATCCAGGAAAAGCGTGGCACAGCCAAAATGTAGATGCTACACAAAACTCCTTGCATGGGACTTACTGATATGGTGCATGGGGTTGTCTGGATAATACAATCTGTATGCAAACTCATGCAAATTAACCTGCTCACACCTCCTAGGACCTGAGCCAGCCATCAGCCCTCACCTTCTCTGAGTGTTGAGATCAAAACGTGTTAAAATGCACATTGAAACCCACACTTTGACATAAAATCTGTTTAGGAATTAGTATGGTTCATTTTGGCTTTACAAATTCAGTCTGGCTACTTGGCCCCTGAAAAGCTAAGCTCAAGAGCCAGTTCAATTGGATTTCCAGAGTGTAAAAGTCTGGATAAACCCCATGGTATTTAAGGTGGGGTCACATCCATCATACTGTTAAAAGTAATTGCACGCTATCCATAAACAAAGAAATGGAGGGAAATAGCAGTGTATCAATTTTTTACAGTGACACCATCTACAACATCTTGGATTGCCTACCATCTTTAAAGGTCGTCATAATTTCTGCATTCGCATAAGCCCTTCATCAGTGGTTATTATATTACCTTCCACAATGCCAGAGCAGAACTTTGAAACAAAAAGGGAAAGCGAAATACTCTGAATTACTCACTATTGCTTGACTTCTCGGTCTTATTGCATTATAAATTATTTAAATATACTATTAGGCATTATATTGGGGGTGGGGGTGGGGAGAGAAACAGATGTTTTCTAATTATGAACCGATTTTTACAGTGCAATGGTGTCACGTATTTAAATTACAAATACAGATTTTTTAGCATTCCAGCTGTGCTTTACAAGGGTTTAATTTGCTTCTTCTGATATGTCACATCGCACCTGCCTTTTAAAACACCCGTAAATGTAAAACATTTGTCAAGTACACTTATTACGGCACAAGGAAAAAAATCGAAGGATCCTTGTAAGAGGAGGAAGGCATTCATGTAAAGAGTCAACACCGAACATGGTAAATAGCTTTTGAAATAACATTTGCAAATATTTGTTGTGCAGTGGGGGAAGGAAGAAGCGTAAAAGAGACGAGGTGATTAATACGGTCGGCTCACGTGTGGGCCAGATCCACCAATGCAGCAAGGCAGCAATTCAGCAAGTGACATTTCCGGGTCATGGTTTCTTAGGAGCAGAACTGGAGAACATTCAGTGTGGGAGACCTTTGGAAAGACAACATGGTGTGCTGTGGCCAGAATCTTCCTTACCACGGATGTGAGATCAAGCTGCAAGCAGAGAGAACTGTCTTTGCAATGTGAGACAAGTTTCTTTGGGTGCTAAAAGGTGACTTGCTTCTTTTGCTGGGGGAGAGCAGAGAAGGAAGAAAGCACTAGTTGTGCGAATGCTTCCACTGGATATGTCCGAACGGAAGAGAAATCTCGATGCCACAGGAAATGAAAATGCACTTGTTGAAAGATTCTGAAAGGATTTTTTTTTTAACCAAGGAAACAAACTTAGGTTCTGTGCAAGTCCATAGCACAAGGGGCATGAAACATGTTTCATCAGGGCTTGCAAGAGCTTCCTTAGTTCCCAGCCCAATTCCGGGTTCTAAACTGACTGAGCCCTTGATGGCTTTGGACCACCTGCATAAGGACCTCCTCTTTTCCCACAGATCTGTCTTGGAACTGAGATCCTTAACAGAGCCCCTTCTGTGGGTTCCTGTACCATTTGGTGAGGGAGTGACTTGGATCTCAACCTTCTCAGGTGTGCTGCGTCCCTCCCAAATGTGACTCCTGGGGGAAATCACATATCTCTGGCACTGAATAGAACGAACGCACCCTTCTTCCATTGGATTATGTGGCTCTTCAGAGCTGCTGCATCACATTTTGGCAAGCTGGTTTGGGAGCTTGCACACCTGAAATGCAGTATGCAAATACTGAAATCAAATCAAAGCATAGTAACCTTAAACTGGTCTCTTGAGTAGGTCACATGATATTAAGTGGGACTTGCTACTTGGATCTGGAGCATCAAGGTTCTGTCATCTGTACGTGGAAGGTCCCTACCAGGAGAATTGCCTCCACCTGGTTTGGAGGATCCCCCTCTCCCCTATGGTGGAGATGGTGGAGGACAGGAAAGCCTGGAGGAATGTTGTCTATGGGTCACGATGGATTGGACACAACTTCACGACTAGCAACAACAACAACCTTCTCCCCTACACTAAAGTCCATCCCATTCTGTAAGATGTCCAGACCCTGTGTCAGCTTTTCAGAAGGTTGGGGGCTGTTGTGGGAAGAGGGGTAAGAAGCAGGACCTTTCACCAGATTTTGTCCAGATCCAACCCTATTTCTTGTTAGCACTGTAGCCTTAGAGTCCTACTGACTGAGACTGGAAGTTCAGCTATTCAGCATTTCATCCTTGTAGGGTTGCCCTTTGAGCCCATGTCAGAATGGAATGCTGCTTGGAAGCTCACTTCAGCATCAGCATCTTCTGCACTCAAACCGCTTAGACAGACCCCAGAGTTTCTTGTTTGTTTGTTTTTCATATCCATAAACTCTCAAAATGATTTGAGGATGTGTTTGCTCCCTTGAAAAAATGTGCCTTTCTTTTAATTAGTAGCCTTCATTATTTTTTGCTAATCTTGACGTTAAGCTGTTTCCAGAGATGGCCTAATCTGTCTTAATGGCTCTCTTGGCGTCATGGACATTTCACCTCCTCTCCACCAAAATGGAATCTTTTCTTGCTTACCCAGTCTTAACCTGCTCAAGCATTGAAAGCCAATAAAAACCAAAGGCTTTATTAATTTAGAGTTGCTGAATTTGCTGAACAGAAATATTTCCAATTTTATATTTTTTATGGAAGAAGCAACAAAGAAGAAAAAGTCTACAAAGCTGCTCATCTGGACCTTCTTCCACAGAGCTCAGCTCTTGTCTAGAGCAGGGATGGGCAACCTCAGGCCCGGGAGCCAATCCTGGATGCAGGGAGCTGCCCAAGTGACTGGGCCCCTTCCCCTGAGTCCTAGGAATCATAGAAAACACAGAGCAGAGGAGTTGGAAAGGGCCAGAGGGCCATCAGGTCCATCGCCCTGCTCAGGGCAAGACTCCAAGTTAAACCATCCCTCTCAGATGGCTGTTCAGGTGCCTCTTGAGCGCCTCCAGTGTGGGAGGGCCCACAGCCTCCCTAGACCATGGGTTCCATAGCCAAAGTCAAGAAGTTCTTCCTGATGTCCAGCCAGATTGTGGCTTCCTGTAACGTGAGCCTGTTCTTCCATGTCCGGCTCTCTGGGGTGATTGAGAAGAACTCCTGGCCTTCCTCTGTGTGACAAGCATTCAGGTACTTGTCAAGTGCTATCCCATCTCCCCCCTGCCTTCTCTTCTGAGGGTTGAGCATGTCCACTTCTTTCAAACCCCCAGGGCTTTGTTTCCAGGGCTTCAGTCACTGACTCTCTGAATGCTCTCTCCTTTTGGTGCAACGTTTCTCCCATTCTGCAAGGCTGAGAAGGCTCTTGGAACTGGCAGTGAGAGCTTTAAACCAAAACACCTTCTTTCCTCCACCTCTGCCACCACTTCCTCCTCCTCTTCATGGTCCCCCTTCATACAAAATATTTCCCTCTTACTTAAGAACTTGCTTGCATGCTTCTGCCATGAGAGAACAGAGCGGCTGCCTACGCAACCCTGAGATGGCAGCCTGCTTCTGTGTTTCCGCTTCTGTGTTTCCACGGAAAGGGGGATGCGTTTCACAAAAGAGAAGACAAAAAAAGGAAATGGGTATGCAGAAAAATGCTTATCTACATGCAAAGTGGACAAGCAGAAAATGGATGCATTTGAAATGTGGTGCGAAAGGAGAGCTTTGCAAATGCCCCGGATTGACAGAAAGATGATGACAAAGTGGATCCTGGCCAAATTCCAATTTCAAGTCCATTTTGGATTTGGAAGCCAAAAAGACAGAATTGAGTGTCCTATTTTGGACACATCAGGAGAAGGCAAGACTCACTGGAGAAGATAATCATGGTAGCGAAGGTTAAAGGAAGAAGAGGAAGATCAGTTATGAGACAGATCAATTCCATCACAGACGCCACTGCCCTGAGCTGGGCTGTCAAGGACTGACTTTTTGGGAGACGTTCATTCAAAGGGCCGCCATAAGAGAGAGGCCACTCGGTAGCATGCAACAGCAAATGTACAAATTCGGAAATAATGGCTATAATTGAACTGGAAATGCGATGCATCCAATCATAGTGGTAAAGACTGTGACCAGGTGACCTGTGCACTACTCTGCAGGTGCAGTTGATGGGCAGCTTCCAGGCCCTGCTCTCTCTTCCTGATATTACTTGATCTTCGATGGACTGGATGACCCTTCAAACAGAGGGTGCCTTCAGACGACTGTCTTGACAGCTCTTCAGAGATGTAGGTGTTGTGAATTTTAACCCACTTCTGCAGAGCTCTGAAGAATTTTCAGGTGGTTCTCAGGTGGTCCTCCAACCAGGAAACTGCAGAGCCAGAAAGGTTGAACATCAAGAGAAAGCCATGACCTAGACCTTCCTTCACTAGTTCAGGCCAGATACATTGCAGAAGAGCTAACCATCTAGGTGTCACAACTGGCATCAACACCTGGCACCCTCAGGCAGCTGTGAGAACGCAAGGATCCTGCCCATGTAGGGCGCACCACTGATGCCTGCTCCAATCCTCCCACATCAGGCCACTGGGCCTTGGAGTTGCCTCCCTTCTGAAATTTCTCACCATTCCATGGAGCTTTCAGCATAGCATCGCTCTGAAACATGGCGCAGGGTTGGAAGTGCCATCTTGGAGGCTGCAGGATATGTGACCTCATCCAACCTGGAGTCACCCATGCTGGAGCAGATCTTCCATTCTTCATCATCTGTCTCGGTGCATTATTACAAAAATGAGCTCTAGTTGTGTCTGTGTGTGTTTGCATGCGCACAGCATGACACATGCAATTTTGCACACTCCATTGGCACCATTTTTGCTTTTTAGTGCATGGTTCACTATATTTGTACTTTAATTGGAGTTTTATTGCTTTTAATAAAGTATTCTATATTGGTTGCTTTCGTTGTTTCTTTTAAATAATGCTGTATTGATTGTAAGTCAATGTGAATATATTCCTTGCAGCAGGAAAGTGGCACGTAGATTTCATAAATAAATGCAGGATAGGCGCTGGATTAGGGAGCCTGCTCAACTGTCTTCTAGTCCGCTTTCAGGAATTTATTTTATTTATCAAATTTATTTATTAAATTGATGTGAGAGCCTCCCATTAGCATCACGCTCTCTGGGCAGCCTTTACAATTAAAAATCTTGAATTCCACCTGGAAGGGAAGGAAAAGCAAGCGCTGGCTGAATTGGGATGGTTCTTGACTTGTTCCAAAAGTAGCCAGAAGTCACAGGTGTGGCTACAGGGAAAGTGATTTGGGTGGGCTGGGTCATGCTCAGATAGGCCAGGAGCAGCGAGTGGGTGGGAACAGCCTCCAAGAAAAAGCCATGGGCAGAACTGCCAGCATTTCACCTGAAGGACGAACAAGACAAACCGTGGGGTCTCGCCACACCTGGAAAAAGCCACAAGGTTCAACCAGACCTGCTCCATATGCACTGATTTTGCATGCAGAAGGATGCGAGTCCAGTCCCCAGGTCCCATGACCTCAGGCAGGCCAAACTTCTCTGAAGACCTAGAGAGCCGCGGCCGCTTGTGTGCGAACGATAATATACAACACAGCAACGAAAAGATGCAGCGGAAGGACTTCTCTGTTGGGGCCAACAATTCTGCAACATGGCTGGCTTGGCTCACCTTTCCTTCTCTGTTCCAGAGCAGTGGCCAGTCCACAGGATTCAGGCAGCTCTCCTCCAAAACTTTGGACTATAACTCCCATCAGCCACAGCCCCCAGCACCAATGGTCAGAGATGTGGTCCAAAACATCTGGTGTGTACCAGCTTAGGGAAGACTGGATGAGGGTCTAGAAGACAACTCCGTTGGGACATGATGCTAGTCACTGTTTATGGAAGCCTAATAAAGGCATATAAGTACAAAAGAATATTCCTGAATGTTTAAATCACCCATAAATATAAATCAATTACTTATTATTTCATTAAACTGAAGATGGAAAGAACTCGTTCCTGGCTTTTTGTGTTGGCCTCCTGGGGTCTTAGATAGCTTTCCCTGTCAAATTAAAAGGGAAGAAAAGATAAATAAACATGAGAAATTAAAATTGTCTAGGTGTGTTAAAAAGGAGGGGGAGGTGGCAATAGATAGAAATGATGTTCTACAATTATTACCAGAGCTAAGAGAAACAAAATTACTTGATCATAAATTCAGGATAATCTGGTTTTCTTTATGAGTTTCCATTTTATTAATGAAAGGAAGGCAACACCTTAGTGTACCCGGATGAATTAAAATGCCTATTTCAAGCAGCAATCCTCCATAGGGGTCTTTAATAGAATCTGCAAGCGATTCTGAAGCTAGATAATTTAACTGTATTGAAGGCAATATTAATAGCTAACCTCTTCTCATACATCAAATAATTCGTAGACACTCCAAGAGTGGACAGTTTCATGCATTGAGAAATGCCCTTCGATTCGCCCAGCCGAGGGACAATTTTGGCCACGGAAAGAACAAGGCCGCTCACGGAGGGCCTGCGCCCGGCTTTTAACTCCCATCCCTGACTAAGGAAGCGTCTTGCATTGCTTCAAACTGCTGCTGGAGCTTCAGCCCCCTACCACACAAAAAGCCACTTTTGCTATTCCCTAAACACCCCAGAATCAGGTGCCAGTCGGAAAAATGAAAGGCAGAAAGGAGAAAAGGAAGATTTGTCCTGCTTCACTGTCTAACTACTTATGACTTTGCTGCAGGTGTACATTCCTCTCAACCCCAAGAGAAATGGCCATAAATAAACAGACTGGAGAACTGGCAAATGGCTAGTCAGAGAAACTGGAGGGAGGGCAGGCACAACCTGCATGAGGTGCGCTTTCTGGATCGGGGCCCTGAGGATACGTCTCCTTCAAGACAGGACCACCAGGCCTAGGGTGCGATCCTTGGCTGCTCCAGAGGCAGCGTTAGGGGTCAGAGCCCCAGGGCTGGCTCCCAGATGCTTCCCCCGGAAGCCCGGAGAGTCCAGGAGGTCATCCGCTCTTCCTCCCTTTTGTGCAGGGTCACTTGCCGAAATAAAGGTGCGGCAGCCTTGAGGAACGCTGCCTCACCTGCTCCCCTGGCATCTGTCTACCTGTGCTTCACCTCCTCCTGTCCCCCTTCACCCTTTCTGCCCGGGGCTTTTTCTGAGTGTGAAAGTCTTCCTCTCCCCTGACCAAACATGCTTTTTTTGAAAGCAAGCAGGGTGTCCTGAGCAGACAGGATCCTTTAAAGACCCACACATCTGTGAATTAGCATGTGTGGATGTGTCTCTCTCTCTGTGTTTGTCTTGCAGGCCTGAGCTCTGGACTTTACTGTCAGAAAGGTTTTCAACCTTTCCACAGCTGGGGACTGGCAAAAACAGGGAAACCACCACAGGGACCACTGAGGCAGAAACAAAAAGCACCATACAGACATTGCAGTATTCTGTGTACTAGTTTCCAAACACAATACCACCACCCCCCCAAAAAGAAAATTCTCCAAAACAACCTGAAACCAAGCACACAAAAGAACAAAATATCACTCCCCCCCACTGCAAATGTGATGCCCATCGAGGAGAAGGTGGTGGAGCACAGCCAGCCCCCACACTGGTCTGTGGTGAGCAGGTTGCGGCCCTCCGACGGACCAGCAGGAAATCTCCCACGGACCAGCACCATTCCACGGGCCAGAGGTTGAAAACCGCTGCATTTTGGTACCCAGAAACACGCTTGGGCTGCACCCTTCTTTCAGGAAGCCTCCCCATCTCAGCAGCTTCTCCATGCTCAGTGCCCTGCCAAGCGGTGGCAGGAGGTGGAAGGACAGGAGGAGCAACACAAGCTATTTCCAGCTCTCCATCCTCTGCTTGGACATTTTTTTTATTATTTATTAAAACATTTTTATGTCGCCCCATTCGCCGAAGCCTCGGGGCAGCTTACAACAATAAATTTAATAATAATAATCATAAATTAAAATGTAAACATTAGAATAAAATACAAACATACAATATAAAATAAGCCGCCCTGGCCAGATAAAATTCAATAATATTAACATTTAAAATGCCACTTAAATAAAAAGGTCTTTGCCTGGCACCGAAAAACAAATGACGGCGGCGCCAGGCGGACCTCTCTGGGGAGCGCATTCCATAACTTAGGCGCCACTGCAGAGAAAGCCCTCCTCTGAGTACCCACCCTCCTAATTTCTTTCACGGAGGGTTCCCGGAAAAGGGCCTCTCCCGCCGATCTCAGGGGGCGGCTGGGCATATATGGACGTAAGTGGTCCTTCAGGTAACCAGGACCCAAGCCGTTTATGGCTTTATAGGTCATCACCAACACCTTGAAGTGGGCCCGGACTTCAATGGGAAGCCAGTGAAGCTGACAGAGAACTGGAGTCATGTGGACATAATGCCCAGTCCCCTCTAGACCTGTCCAGAAAAGCTGACCTGTCCTCTAGACCTGTCCAGAAAAGCTGAGCTTCTGCAGCTGGTTTCCTGGATACCATCTTCTCCTTTTCCCTCCCCTCTCACCAGAACGAGGTCTTTTCCACGCCACCTGTGAGGAGCTGGGTAAGAAACTGGAGTGGACAAGGAGTCTGAAGTTCCCTTCCTGAGGTTGCAGCAATGCCTGTCGCCTTGGAGGCAGGGTAGAGGGCTTTGAGGAATCCTCGGGTCCCTTAGCGTGCTCTCCTGAGACCCTCGGATGGCTTTTTCTGGGCCGAATCTCATGCAGGTTGAGACAGAAATGAGCACTACGATTTCTACCAGCTGTGCACTTACGCATTTCAAAATAAAACAGTGTGCAAGACAGAATAAAATGTGGTTTGGTCCTGAGAGGGGTGATGTGTGTGTCCACACCACCTGCAAGGATATGAATGAGAGGCCAGTTCCGTAAATGAGGTCCATGGGGAGCGAGGGTCAATTCCAGGTGGATTTTGGAGAGAGAAACAAGCACCACCCCGATGTGATGCCTGCGTGTGGGACAGAGATGAGCGTTTATGACTCAGATGGCCAAATGTTTTCTTCTTGCTCCAAATTTGTGTAACAAAAATAGCACATGCTAAATGCGGGGGTTTTAATTTCTTTCCCCTTTGCCAAAGAAATGAATGCCCTTAAGAACGATGAGGAATGAGCCGCAGAACCCACTGAAACAGAGGGATGTTTCAGGAGACATATGGGGAAGTGTGTGTGTGTGTGTGTTGGGGTGTGTGTAGGGGGGCTGCTGGCAAGGAGACTAGATAGAGGAAAAACAGAGGGACAGTTGATTTCCAGCTAAAGTTTCTGAGTGGATGATAAATCTGACATATGGACTTTTCTTCCAACATTAAACGGGAATGGTTTTAATTACTTTTAACAGATTGATGGGCACGCCGTTCCTCAAATAGTGAAGAGATCAAATGGAGGATGGATCAAATGAATAGATATCCATTTTCTTCTCTGTTCTTCCAGGGTGCAAGCAGCAGAGGTGACCATTACCCTATTCGTTTGCTTGGCACCCTTGTGGAGGAGTGTGAGAGACGATGCCATTTTATGGATGGGAAAACTGAGGCTGAGAAATGGAGCTTTGTGGAAGGCAGCTCAGTAAAGCCATGATTCAACCAGAAATGGAATCAGGTTGTCCCAGCCTCCCCTGGGCTTCTAGAAAGGACATGTCGCCGTTTATTTTGCATTGTGTTTCATGCATATGTCAGTTTCCAAAAGAATGCATATATTTAAGTACCTGTTATTCAACAGTTCGCACTTCTTGATCATCTCTTAACAACAACCACAAACAGCCACTGTTTAGCAAGGAATCCAGCATAACTACAACGGAATACCAGCAAAATTGGGTGGTGGGGTGTTATTGCTCTATCTTATTATTATTTATATTATGCATTGTATTATGTATTATCTTGTTTCATGTATTGATATTGCACATTGCATTATGTATTATATAATTGTACTAAGGTTTGTTTTGATTTTGTATTGCTTACAGTTAAATATTGAATTGCTTCATTGAATTGTTCTAATGTATTATTGTATTTGTTTGGAATATGTATTTTTTGTTCTCTTGTAAGCCGCCCAGAGAGCTCTGTGGGCTATGGGATGTCATACAAATGTAATAAATGAAATGAAAATTAACTGAGGAAAGAGGCAAAGGAGAAGTCAGTAGAACGTTCCTGGTGCGGCATCCTGGAGAGTGAGCAGAAACAGGTTCACAGAATACTAGAACCACAGTGCCTCAGAGATCATCTAGTCCATCCTCTGCTTGAAGCAACTGTATACAAAACTTGTACTTCCAAAAGGGGGCTAATCCCTTCAAATCTGCATTCTGTGCTTTAGTCTTTGAGAGTGAAATGTATAATTCAAGGGATTTTTCATATTTTTTTCTACAAACAAATCTATATAAAATTCCAGAAGGGGGAAAAAAGCAACCTGCAACTCACAGAATTGCAGAAATCTGAACTACTTGGATTTCTCCAACATCACTAATGCTGTGTGGATTTAAGGCCGCTTGGAAGGTCTAAAGGCAGGCAAAGAAGGGTAAAGGGCTGCAAGCTCATCCTTTCCTTGGGCCCCACCTTGACTGCCAATTCTTTGAGGTTTTCCTGAATGTGCATGTTTGCATGTCCCCCTCCCAATTCAAAGAAGCTGAGATGCATTTCCTAAGGGGTTCTTAGTGCTCTGAGCAAAAATAGGCTCTTATTTTTGGCATCTCTGCCCCACATTTTTTGCCTTCGGCCCTGTCTCCTCTTGCCTTCATCCATCACTGGAAAACTCCCTCCAAAAGCACCTCCGAAATTCAGTCCAGCCCTCCAGCTGAATGGGATTTGGCACCGGATTCTTAAATCAGCTTGGCGGGTAACAAAGGGACAGAGGATGGTGGAGGAAGGCAAGCGAGGAGAGAGGACAACTCCCTGAGATGGGAGAACTCAAGGAAAGGATGCATGGAAGAGGAAAAGGAGGCGGAAGAGGTGGACTCTTGACCCAAACAAGCTTCCACTGCAGGAATCTGTCCCAGCAACCTGGCAACCTGCATCCTCTTTCGAAGGGCATTCCTGCACAGCCGTGAGGATGATTCCCCAGAATTAGCCTCACAGCGACTTGCCAAGCTGACGCACCGCAACTTTGTTTTCAGTGGCTCCCCTCATGAATAGTCATCAAACAGGCATGTCCTCTAGCTAGCACAAGCTGTCGATACAGCCAGGAATATGCAATATTTAAGAGCGAATTCAGAAATTTCAGATGTGTAGAATAATTTCCGTCTTTCCCCCCTTGTGGATTGGAGTGGCGGGGCGGAGGAGGCTGGGTCTGAGGCAGCGTTCCGGGTCTGAGCATCGCGTCAGCTGCATGCCTCCCTCGCTGTGGTAGGTGCTCCATCCCCCCCTCCCCGTGCCCTGCCTTTCTTCTCCTCTGCCTCTCAAATCCGGGAAGCCTGTGTGCCGTGATCCTACACCCACACTTGCAGGAGGAAGTTGTGCTGAACCCCATCACTGTGCCCTGGGGCAAGTTACCCTGATTACTGTAGGACTATCACTTTGCGTTTGTATGCTGCCTTTTCCCCTCTGGTGAGGGACCCCAGGCAGCTTGGAAACATAGAAAGAAAGCCAGAAGGGGCCTCCCAGGCCATCTAGCCCCATCCCCGGCTCCAGCCGGCTCCCCTCATGGAATCCCTAGCAGGTGGCTGTCCAAACTTTCCTTGAACACCCTCATTGATGGGGCCTCTACCACCGTCCTTGGAAGCCCCTTCCATATCCTAGAGGTCCGGACACTCAGGAAGTACTTCCTGGCATCCAGCCTGAAGGCTGGTTCCTTGGACTTTGCCCCACTGGAACTCGTCCTGCCCTCCACTGCAGGGAAGAACAGGTCCCGGCTGCCCTCCACATGGCATCCCCTCACATACCTATAAGTCACTCAAAGATCCCCCAGAGTCTCCTCTTCTCCAGCCTGGAAAGACCCTGTTCCCTCAGTCCCTCCTCATGCCATCCCTCCCAGCCCAGCTACCATTCTTGTGAGTGCTGAACCAATTCTAACCTAGCTATGTCTCTCCTATAATGTGGAGCCCAGAGCTGGGTGCAGTACTCCAGTTGTGGGTGCCCCAGAGTCGTGTGCAGCGGTATCAACACCTCCCTACACCTGGAAGCCATGCTTCTGGCTATACATCCAAAGGTGTCGTTTGCCTTCATAACCACCATGTCGCACTGCTGGCTCATGTTCAGCCTGCCGTCATCACGTACCCCGAGGTCCCTTTCACAAATTCTGCTTTCCAGCCACTTGTGCCCCCATCCTGTACCTGTGACACCCATTCCTGCGTCTCGAGTGCAAGACCTTGCACTTATCCACAGTGAATGCCACCCTGTTGTCCACTGCCCACTTCCACACCCTGTCCAGATCCTTCTGGATCTGGATCACCTGCTCCTCAGCTGTGGCCACTGCCCCCACTTTGGTGTAGCCCATGAGTTTAGTCAGTGGACTGGTGACCCCGTCCTCCAGGTCATTGATAAAAAGGCTGAACAGAAGCGGTCCCAGAGCTGAGCCCTGGGGGCTCCGCTCATCACCAGCTGCCATCCTCATGATTCCCCACTGCTTGCACAGCAACATCCCATCCTTGCAACAAAAGACCCTGAGTAGGACAGGCTGAGCGCCTGTGAGTGGCCCAAAGTCACCCCGTGAGCTTTATGGCTGAGTGGGGACCACAACCTGGACCTCCTGGGTCCCTGGCTGGCATCCTTAACCATCACACCACCCTGGCTCTTGTGGTGCTAGTCGCAATCCTAAGAGATGGCTCTGCTTGGTGGATCTTGGGATTGCGGTGAAGAGCAAACAAAACCTTGCAGCCCTGGAGTTGGACCCCCACCCCATTTTTCTAGGGAAGCCCCTGGCAAAGCCCTAGGTCCTAAGTTTCAAGGTCCTGTGGAGAGCAATGAGTAATGATCCCAGAATGTCCTCAGATGGAGAGTTCTTCAGGGACAAAGTGCTGGAGCTCCCGCTGAGCCAGGAAGTCACCGGTTCAATCCCCACCTTCTCCACTAGTGCTAGGGAAGAAGCCTGCCTGAAGCTTCGAAGGCAGCTGCTGCCAGTCAGTGTCTGCAATACTGGACTCAATGGAGCAAGCATCTGACAAAGGGTAAGACAGCTTCCAGAGTCCCTAAAACCCTCTGCTTCAATTATACTTTCAAAAGAAAAGAAAATAAAAGAAAAGAAAAGAGAAAAGAAAAGAAGAAAAGAAAAGAAAAGAAAAACACATGCCATTGGCATCATCATTATTAATTTAATTTCTATACTGCCCAATAGCTGATACTCTCTGGACAGTTTAGAGCAGCACATTAAAATGCAATATAAAATATAAAATGCATCATATTAAAACACCATTAAAAGCAACATATTAAAATGATGAGCCAGGGTGGTGAGACGTCTCTGATCAGTGATTGGAGCGCACACACGGAAGCCAGACTGAGGGCCATGTCCAATTCCCCCAAATTCCCAGCATGTTTTCCTGGCTGCCTCACAGCCCTAATCCTGCTCCCCACAAAAGCAGGGTGCCAACCCCAACCCTTACCCCCCAGTATCTTAATATATGAGTCATTTCACTGTATCTGTATATTCAAATAATTCCTATTTAAACTCTTCCCATATATTGGGAAACCATCGGGGAGTTTTGGGAGCACGGCAAGTGGCAGTGGGATCTTGCCGGCTTCAATAGGTTTGTGGTTGGTTCGCTGGGCTCCTTAGCCACTGCTGGCAGAGCAGAAAGGAGGCTAAAGGAGCAGGAGGCGCTGCTGCTGCAGCTTGCTGCCCAGGCTTCCAAAGGCCTCATTCTTCTCCAGGACTATCATGGAGGAAAGAAATCCTCATGAATAATGGTGCACATTTTAGTCAAGTAATCCGCTCATTGATGGGTTGAATTTGCATGCACTTTCTTAGGAATAAAAAGAAATAAAGCTTCTTCCCTCCCCAGATAATGGTACACGATCCAGATCACATGGGATCGTGATGGGCGGGAGGGCATAGGGTCCCTCTCCCTTCCTTCGCAGCTGCCTCACCTCGCCTGAAAAGCACAGCACACCAGTCATTGCTGGCAGGAGAAGCCCTTCGACCTGCCCATGCCACAGAGACCGCAAAGCTTCCTTCTATGGCCAGTCCCAGGAGGTGCCATTTTATTTACCCAGAATGCCATGGGCATCCTGTTGTTTCTTTTCTTAGCCACTGCTATTTTTTCCTCCAGGATGGTCCAAAAGTGAAGCTGTATTGGTGGAAAATAACACTGTGGCCACCACGACTGCATCACCACCACCTCAGGGAACAACGAGACCAAAATGAGTTTTAAAAAGGACAGGACGACAAAATGCAAATGAATGGGAACGGAGGGTGCGGTGTGTCCCATAAGTCAATGCTGAAATGCATGCGAGATTAACAAGTGGAAGAGAGAGCAGAAACTGGGCCTAATCACAAGAACAATCAGAGCCATGAAACAAATACCGTTCCGTATCCGTAGAAGTTACTCAGAGGATGGATTGGGGCCCTTTGGTTTTGTTTTAGAACAAACAAGCTGTTATCGGGAGCTCAGGATGGTGAAAGAATGTGCTATTCCGTAAGCAGGGCTTCAGACACTAGAATAGGCCTGTATGGAGATTTCAGGGCTCTTTCAGGGCGTGGGCGGTATACCATCTGCTTGCCCTTAACGGCTTGTGTCCTTTACCCTCCAGCGCGAATCCCAAAATACCTTCACCTCCCCATCGCTCGCTTGAGTGCCAAACGAGGCAAAAGACCGGGAGCTGCCTTTGACTGGGTTGGACTCATCTGTCCCATTCCTCAGCCTCACCAAGAGGTCTTTTCTCGGACACTTTAAATGGAGCTTTTTGCAAAAAGGCGTTGGACCTCTTCCAATCAAAGAGCTGAATTTGATTCTGGAGAAGCTCGTGTTGGCAATGCGGTGGGTCGGGCCACGGCAAAAGGGAGGGAGGGGACCGGAAAAGCAAACCGGTCAGCCTCTGCCAGGTTAAAGCCCTTTCCACAAATAGCCATCTCTGATGCTTCTCTAACACTGGATTTCCTGCATCGAGCATGGAGTGGTCAAATTGGCATCTTAGTCCCTTGGGATGTACAGTCCTGGAAAATGCATTCTGTTTGCACTCAGCTGATTTCAGACACATTTCCACTCCAATGGGCAAAAATGGGCTGAGTCAGTGGGTCACGGCTTCCATGAACTGGCTTGAAATATTTATGCAAATTTGGAACCGAAAACTGCTTGTCTCTAGCACAATTTGCAGAAACAGCAAAGCGGAGCCCCACACATTTCTCCAGGCTTTCCCCCCGCAAAAAATGTCATGCTTATCACAGCCTGTTTGAAAACCAGAGATCGATGCACCGGCTCAACTTGTATCACAGAATCCAGCCAAGGAAGTCCATCTCATTTTCACCCGCCATCAGATGCCTCACACATCCCTACTAGCCCCCCGTAACTTCATAATTCTATAATCGATCTCTCCATTTTTAAATCAATTCCTCGATCCAGCTGGTTTGCAAAGCATCACAGCCGTTATACTGCACCCCTCTAAATATCTTGTTTGTGCTGCTTCAACGGAAGAGATGGTGGAAGAAAGATGTGTAATATCGCGAGTGCACTAGGGGGGACCGCACGATGCTTTGAAACAGGTATTATGCTGATTAATAAATTACATTTTCAAATGAGAATGATGCTATCACCAAAACATCTCATGATTAATTTCTAATGGGAAGCTTAGGACCTTCACTTAAAAAATCGCTTGATTTGCTTGCCCACGTTCAGAGGTTGAGCACTTAAACAACTCAGCCCGGAACCTCGCCACGTGCCCCCTTCCCCCGCAAACCTGAAACAATAGCTATAACCTGTTAATCCACCATAACTTCCTCACCTCAATTACAGCTCTTGAGATGGAGGCGATTAAAAAAATTAGTATTTCCCCACCTTTTCAATGAACAGGTCATTCTTCCTAAGGAAACAGTTTCGGAATGTTTCAGATGCAAATTAATGCCAATAATAATTAAAGGTGTCTTGATAACTGAATATATATATATATATATATATTCACAAGGAGAGGGGATCCATATTTTCACCAATCTGTCAACTTCCTCCTACTTTCCTTGCACTGCTAGGTGAGGGGAAAGAGTGGAGAATCCAGGAAAGGGCTAACTCATCTTTCCGGTGCTGTTTGACTGCTTTCGTGGAATTTCATGCTGCCATATTGCTGGCAGGTGGCTCAAACACATCCAAGCATCCTCCCTCAGGGGACCTGCCCCTCTCTTCTGGGCTGCTTGTGCTTTTTCCTGGTATAGGCAGTCCAAGGAGAGAGCCTCTCTCCCAGAGCTGTTCCACAAGAGGCGAAGAGAAGAAAGTTGGAGGCCAGGTTCGGAGTGGCATGCTCCTGGAAATATGACGGGTTAGAACGGCCCACAGGGATGTGAGTTTTGTAGCTCTGGGAAAAGTTTGGCAGAGCGATTCCCCAGTTTGCAGGAAAGAGCCGCCTGTTCTCTCAGAAGGCAGTAATTCACAATACACGAACCCACACTCAAGGCTTGAGTATGGGTTGAGGGTTGGCTGTTGTTGAGCCTTGTGTTATCATTTTGTTTGAAAACAATCACAGTAACAAACCCTGGTGAACAACCCATAGTTCACAACCCAACAACAAACCATGGGTTCTCCTCATGGTCAACAAGCCATGGATTGTTTTCACAGTTGGGCCCGGAAGACACAATATCAGCAACAACCCGTGCTCATCCTGCACTCCACCCACAGGTGTGGACTAGTGTGTTGCGTGAACCAGTTGCCAACTCTCCCCTGCAGCAAGTAGGGATGTAAGGAAAATAATTTCAGTCCATGTTTTGGGAAAACAGGATCGGCCTAGCTCATCCCTCCCAGATCACACACAGACTCAGGCACAAACTGCAGTTGAAGTCCACTCTTGTCTGAGCTTGCAATGTGATTTGCTGACCCCCAAATGCATTCAAATATGAAGACACTGACATGTGTTTCTGTGTGTCAGGGGGTGAAGTTTGCAATCTGACAGGGATGCGAGTCAGAACCAGCTTTGCGAAGGAATTTGGAGAGCTTTCTTTTGCTTATTGGCACATCCTTTGATCCTTATCAGCAAATCAGAGCTAAAACAAATAAGATGCCAAATCTAGGTATGCATTTGAAGTGTCCGGAGCTTCTCTCTTTGGGAACAGCATCTGTCACTATCTCTGCGCAGAATCAGAATGCGTCCAGTTGGTGTTGCAGCAAAAACACGTGCCTCCCTGGAATTGCTGCCAGCACTTGAAAAGATTTAAAGGGAAGGAGTGGGATGAGGTGCTTCGGTGGGAGTGCAGTTGGCTGAAGAGGAGCAGAATCCATGCTCTGGGGGAGAGACCCAATCCAGAGTGAGATCCAGTCTGGACTGGACGAACCTTTGAACCGGGACTCAGGCAGTCCAGGTTTGAATGCCCAGACTCTTGGCCATGAAGCCTCCAGGGTGTTTCTGGGCCAGCCACTAATTCCAAGCTAACTTCCTTGCAGAGTTGTTGTGATTGTGGCATGGAAAGGAGGAAGAGGAGGGGCTTAAGGCGGAACAGCTTGGGTTGTTCTTGTGAGATCCCGTCATGTCATACCTGACTTATGGTGACCGGAGGAATGAACGCCCTCCAAAATGTTCTGCTCAGCTATTATACCCTTTCAAGGCTGCGGCCATCTATGGAGTCAATCCATCCCATCCTGGGACTTCCTCTTCTTTTACTACTTTTTACTTTCCCTACCTGGACTCTCTTCTCCAATCAGTCTCACCTTCTCTTGTGTGCCTAAAGTACACCGGCTTCAGTTTTGTCATTTTGGCTTTCAGGGAAAGTTCTGGCTTGATTTGATCTGGGTCCGACTTGTTTGCCTTTCGGTCAGCCCAGGGTATTTGCAGAACAGGAAAACAGGTGGGATATAAACATAATAAATACATTTGAAAATAAAAATATATACATGCGCCCCATATTCGGCCAGGGCGACTTATTTTATAATGTTAATGTGTGTTATATTTTTAGTGTTTTATATTTTAACTGTTGTTTTGTAAGCCGCCCCGAGGCTTCGGCGAATGGGGCGGCATAGAAATGTTTAAATAAATAAAATAAAATATTCTTCTATGCCCCCCTCACGTGGCACAGAAGCAAAATATGCTGCTTTGACACCAAGTACCATCAGCAAATCACTACAGCTCCTGAACAAGGGTAATTTTAATTTGCTTTCAAGCTAAAGGTGATATGGTTTGATTTGATTTGCTTTTGCTGAGACTGTGCTGTTGAATTCTAGTAATTCCATGCTGGTTAAATGAAAGCTGGGGATTGGGAAGTGTTCACCCCTTCTATAAACACTTACCTGAGAGTAAATCCACAGAACTATGAAGATGCAATCTCATGGAAGTTCAGATGGGCAGGGAAGAGCAGAGAGTTCTGCAGCTCCCGGCTGGGACAGGCTGCAAACTGCAGGCATGTTTAACTCTCTTGCATACAACCACATCCTTAATACATCTGTGTGTTCATCATGTCACATTTAGCCCTCAGTGCACATGGCATCAGATCATTACAAAAATATGCTTCATACCAAAAGATGAACAAACACACAGGTGCATTAGGCACCCGTCTCGTGAAACCCCAAATTTTATTTGAACGCATTTTACCCGAGAGCCAAACTCTTTGGCATTATCTCTTTGGGATGAAGGTGGGACATTGTTCCCACACTGCTTAAATTCTGCAGAAAACATGCTCTGCTGTTGGGGAGGCAAAATGCAAAGACAAAATGTTCCGTACACAAGTGCCTGCCGCTTTTGCGGGGCGCCGGGTGCAGAAACAGTTTGCAGTACCATCTGCACAGTTGCCTGCTGTGTGGGAGAAAAACAGACTGCAGCAACAAGTCTGAATATGCACACACATTTGTGTATCACCAAAGACCACACCAAGAGCATGTTGTTCTGCATCTCAGGATCTATGGTGCTCCTGTGTCGGGCCGCTTCTTGGTCTAGTCCAGGATGGTCCACAGATCCATTCTGCCTTCTTCCACCTTCGGATTTTAACATCTCAAGTTCTTTCCCCTCTTTTTTTGAAGGAACTCATGAACATCGGAAGGTTCTCATGAAAATGAAGGTGTGAACAGTGGAAGGGCCATGAAAAACAAGTGGCACACCTGATTCAGCATCACAAACAGGGTGGATACCCAGAGGCATAAAAGCAGACCTCTTTCAAAGCGCTCTAAGCTTGGGATGCGCTGAAGCTGCCTGTTAGACTTCTAGTGCCTGTCCTTCTCTGAGTGTCAGAAGCAAAGTTTTTCCCTTGTCTCTTACAAGCAGCAAACCATTCTTTGGCCAAAGCTCTTTATTCTCCAATGTGCATCCAACAAACTAATCACCGAAGAAAGAGTCTCTGAGCATGCACAGAGTGGCCTGTTGAACCCAGACTGGAAACTACTTCTGAGAACCCTACTTCTGGCTCACTGTGAGCCTCATCCCTCTGGGAAGACCCTTCTGGAGGCAGGCAAGCCTGCTAGCTCCTCCTGTTGGCTAGCCCTTCTCTCCCGACGCCATGTCATGGGGTCAAGGATGGTGCTAGACTTGTCTTGCCAGACTCCCATTTCATTCCCCCTCCCAGCAGCTGCAAACTCTGTTCTCGGGGTCTGCCGGAATACCTGGAGATGGCAGTCTTCACGTGAGCCCCTCCACGTCTTCCATCTCCATATCGGAAGGCCCTGTTTCCCGACCCTCCTCCTCCTCCCCATTCAAAGAGTCAGGATCACCCTGCCCCTGAAATGCGCATCAAGAACAACTCCCCCTTTCACAACCCGATGCCTGGGAAGTGAGCTGAGCCCAGAAGACGTCTGCAGGCATGAAGGGCCTCCAGTTACGCAACTGGCATCCTTGCAAAGCCACCATTCCCAATGGCCAATTGTCTGCCCCACTTGCTGCTGGCTCTTTTTCGGTTCTTAGTTCCGTAAGCTCTGTCCAAAACAAGATCCAATCAAAATTCTCACCCATCCCTGGTATTGTCTACTCTGACCTGGGGTTGATCTCCGGGGTCTCAGGAAGAGAAAGGGGTTTCTCTGGTCCCATTAACAGGAGGTGCCAGTTCTTCCTACCTTCTACCAGTTTCTGCGTTCTACTCCAGAACAGGGGGTAGAAGCACAAGACAGCAAGGCTCAATTTGGCTGAAGCCGTGGTTATACAACTCTCCACACACTGGCTGTGTTCACATGCTGCAACAACCAGCTCCCCATGGGTACTACGGTTCACACTTGTTTACCATGATCCATCTAATGGAAAATCAAGTAGATTCTGTTTTATAATGGGTTCCATCTTCCCTGCTCAGGCAAATGTTGGCATGTGTCCCAACAATCCATGTCCCTGGAGTTCAGTCCTGAGGTACATCACTCCCTCCTTAACCCTAACCCCAACCCTCTTCCTCGTTGGTCCACACATAGAGGCTAGATGGCTGGAGCAGCTCCCGAGACTGCCACTCTTTCCAGAGGACTCTTTCATACCATGGTCCTGGGTTTGGACCGTGGAAACCATGATCCTGGGCTTGGGCAACATGACAAGCCCTGGTGGTATAGAGGAACCATCAAACGGACTTCTGTTTCTTATAGTGGTTTCTAAAGACCAACCTGACCGTGGTGGAATACCACCACTGGGTTCACACAACACATCAGGCCAAACCCACCATGGCTTGTTGTGCTGTCTGAACACAGACGTTGTTCCAGTGACTTAAACCAACATTGCCTGCCCCACAAAGCTACTAGTAACTGCCAACACAAAGGAAATGTGGGTGTGATCTGGATACCTCTGTTTGCCTTTCCTCAGATCACCAAATGTCGCCTTTACAGACCCAGATGTTTATTCCACCAATTACATTTTGACAGTACCCAATCGCCATGTGCTGGTAACATCTCTGATAGTTGACTACTGTCGTGCCCACTATGTGAGGCTGCATGGAAGGCACAGTCACCCGTGGGTGGGATAAACTAGGAGGAGCTATATCAGGACCCCCCCCCCCAATGTGGGCTGTGCAGCAGATGCGAACTCTGTGGGCATTTTGAGATGGCCCAGGGGACTCGTGGTCCTGGGAACTCAGTAGGTCAGCTATGGAGTCCTTTTCGGCACAACCAGTCCCATTCCCTGAGGGATGCGGGGCTCAGGAAGGAAAGCGGCCCAAGAAGCACCCCCTCAAGCATGGCGGAGCATGGCAAAGTGCTGCCACCGCTATTCCGTGAGCTCCGACTCAGGGCTGGGCACAGCTGGCCATAAAATGGTGGCTGCAGTCAAGCAGTCCCGTGTGTTGTGCCTCTTCATTCCTAGTCTGGCCATAAGCAATCACCTTGTGCTTTAGTGATCTTACGAACCTAGCATTAGCATGCTTTTCCGTGTGTGTGCGTGCATGCATGCGCACTTTAATATGCTGTATGGCATGTGTGAATTTTTAAGTGATTAGACTTTTGCAGAAAGCACACTATTTTTTTAGTTACCTTTAAAGAAAATTCTCCTTTCTCTCTCTCTCTCTCTCTCTCCTCTGCATTTGTAAAAACTGCATACTTACATATCTTTCCTGCCACAAGGTGGCATCTCCTTATTTATATAACAAAACAAGTAAATATCAACATAATTTCAATAATTTCCCACAGTTGCATTTGTCAGGGCCTTCTTCTCCCTTTCATGGCCTGAATTTAGCAGATTTTGTGACCTTCGGCCATCAGCTTACGAAGCACCGCAGCCCATAGCCAGGAGAGCAGGCGCTGCATCCTCCCCGCACGTGCACCAGGGTGAAACGGACGAGACACTGTTATTCCTACAAAACAGCATGCCAGTACCTTGCCCCAAATATAATCCCAACCAAGAGGTCTAAGCTACCTGTTGCATGATGAAATGGGATACATGCTACATCCCTGAGGGTGCAGAGGTTGGTAGATTATAGCACGGCTGATGAAAAAGCGATCTTATTTCCAGAAGAGGCGAAAAGCCATTTCTGTGCCAAATGTCACGGGCCGTTCCCATGGATGCCATGCCATAGCATTCTTTGTGGCAAGAGAAGATAGAAATAACGTAAGAGGGAAGGCATGGAGGAAATTAGTTTCCATTTTCAGACAGATTCACTTAATGTCACACGTAACCACTATGGGTACCAAAACTTGCATCCTCCAAAACTCCCACTACTCTGAATTTTGCAATGGAGTTCTCTAACCAAAGCCTTTCCTTGCAAGCAGTAATAATGCGCATCTGTTAGGCGGAAGGACAGACAACAATGTACGTACATTAGACTCCCAACTATCCGGCCTGACGTGCCGGAAGGGCAGGCCGGATAGGCCGGAGTTCTATAAATGCTCACTTCCTACCCCACCCATACAATTAAAAACGCCCTTTTTATACCAAAAACTGCTCTTATTCATATTTTCTCATCTCTTAGTACAGGCCAGTACTTTATAAATGTTTATGTACTGTACATAAAAGTTTTAAAAATTTGTTTAAAAATTTAAAAATTGTTTTAAAAATTTATTACAGAAAAAGGAAGCCCAAGGGTAAAAATATTGGACACATTTTAAGATAAATTTTATAATGTCTAACTTAATTGCAGGAAACATAAAATCATGTGCACTGTACAGTATGAATACATACACTTTTAAAATAAACAAAACATCAATGTAAAACGTAGGCTTAATTCTTACAAAAATTATTTAAACTTTTTTTACTGTTCATTGATAGTTATTTTTTAACTAGGCCGGATAGTACGGAGGCCGGATAGTCATGAGCCGGACAGTCGAGAGTCTACTGTACGTGAAAATCATAGAATGAAATACACGGGGTTCTTAGTTCAAAGGCACAGAGGGTTTTAAGGGTAACAACAAGGACCTTGGCACTGAATCGAGAGCAGTTAAACTTTGCTTGTGTTGTGTTGTGTTGTGTTGACAGGGGGGCAGAAAATAGGAGAAGCTACCTGAATAATAACCCTTCAACCTATGCCCCACTGAGGCACCACTGCACTAAATGGAACTCAGGAATAAAAAAAACAATCTGAAAGAAAACTTCCACTATAAGTCATGGTGCCAATATAGTTTCTCCATTGTCGTCAGGACAAAACTACAATTTCTAAAGAAAATATTCAAAGCCTGCGAGAGACATGGCAAAAATGACATGTTAAATGGATTTCTATGCAGAGCCTTTTTTCGAAATGTGGAAGGAAAAAAGGACTTTTTTCTGAATGTGGGGCTACCTGTGATTCCAGATATTACAACTAGTACCCATAATTCCTTGCATCTCTAGGGAATTGTGGGTTGTGCCATGGCTCAAAGGGCATGCAAAAATCATATATATAACAGAATGAAGTAGAGAAATATGCCTCATTAAGCGTTACATATTATCTATCATCTGGAAGGCCTATGGTTAACACAGCACCAAACTGAGGCTGGGCCGTTCCTTTATCTTTCCAAAGCAAGGAGCTTTTCCCTCAGGAAACTGCTAAGTGCCATCTCCTCCTCCTCCTCCTCCTCCTTCAAGTGGAAAAGAAAACTCTCAAGCAACTGGCAATGTTTCACCCTGGTTAAATGTGGATTTGTTATTGCAGTAACTCTTTTTCTCCATGCCAATTTATCTGTTTTACGCTGAAATTGGCATTATGCTATCTTACTCTTTTAATCTATTCCAAATTTTATTTGAAAAATAATAACTCTTCAGATATTCACATAAAATCCCTGCATTATATTTCCATTACGTTAACCGCAAGGCCTTCCCACTGGGCCACAAGCTGCATTTTGTGGTCCCCCGGGAGCAGTCAGATTCCATCTGTCTAGGCTTTCCAAGATGGCGCCTCTTGAAATCTCCGTCGTGAACTGCAAAAAACAAAGGGAAACCAAAGCACGCGTGTGCAGCACAAGCTGTGGCTCAGTGGCACGGCCTGTCACGCAGCGAAACGCCACTGATTTCCCCCTCCCATTTCATGATGTAGCTGAACCAGAAAGATCCCAGAGGTGATCTTAAAGATGGTCACAAAGAGGAAGGTCGAGCTCTCTTGTTGCTGACACCAGAGAGTAGCACACAGAATACTCAACTCAGGTCGCAACACCCAGATTCAGGCCAGGTATCAGGAAAAGTTTCCTCACTGTCAGAGCAACACGACGGTGGAACCAGTTGCCTAGAAAGGTTATGGGCTCTCCCACACCGGAGACATTCAGAAAGAACCTGGACAGCCCTCTGAGTGGGATGGTGTGACTTGGTGTCCTGCAACAGCAGGGGGGTGGACCTGATGGCCTCTATGGCCCCTTCCAGCTCTTCTATTCTATGATTCTATGACAGTGGAACCAGCTGCCTGGAGAGGTGGGGGGCGCTCCCACACCGGAGACATTCAGAAAGAACCTGGACAGCCCTCTGAGTGGGATGGTGTGACTTGGTGTCCTGCGACAGGTTGGACCCGATGGCATACATACACACACACCTCCCATCTATGTGTCTCTGCTGCTAACATTTCCTCTCTCTCTCTCTCGGTATTCCTCCTTCTCTTCCATGGGCCAGTCAGGGATCAACCTTCGAGCCAAAGTCCAGGCTTCCGAGTCCTGGACTAGGAAGGACCAGCAAGAGAGTGGCAGCTGACAAGGACATAGAGTGATTATTTTAAAATATAAATATGATTCCATATTTCAGCCTTTTGCTATTTACTGAAATGGTTGATTTTATCTGGCGAAGGTGCTCACTTGGAAAGCTTAACTAAATTTGCACCCCACGGAGATCCAGCCCCAGATCTGGGAGAAGTGGCTGCCCACCTTCCCCCTCAGTGCCTCACGCTGAGAGGTCGTTGCTCAGAGCGAGGCATTCTGGGTGAGGTGCCCTCAGAAGCTGTGGACGCAGTGGAGATCTCCCAGGTTGCCTCCACAGGACTCCTCGCTCTCCGTTGAGCCCTCCAGCACAGCAGGAGGACGGTTTGCTCTGAGAGCCCTTCGGGTCATTTTTGATCGTTCATGTGGCACTAGCGAATCGTTTTTGCTAGTGCAACATGATTAGCAGCGCCAATGTTAGATACTACCCAGATACTACCCGGATACTACCCAGTCTTGGTAGTAGATACCAAGATACTAGATACTATATTAGATACCACCCAGTCTTGATGAAAGCAAATTTCTTTCTCCCCATTTCCACTATTTATACTGAGAGAATATATACACCTTCCCACTCATGAGGACCTTTGTGCCTCTGAAGTTGTGGGCTCTCATTCCACAGGTTCCCCTGGTCTTTGTAGGGATGCAAGTGGAAGGAGAAATCAGTTATATTGTGTCTTCAATCTGGGTATTTTGTACAATATTCAACTATTTAACTAGATTTTTAACTTCTGTTTATTTCTGAGTGTTTGAATTGAATACATTTTTAATGGTGAGAAGTACCCAATCACTTGAAGTGGGCACAATATTGGAGGAGGAGGAGGAGGAGGAGGAAGAAATTGAGATGATGGAGAAGGAGAAGGTGGAGAAGGAGGAAGAGGAAATGGAGATGGAGGAGGAGGAGGAAGAAGAAATTGAGATGATGGAGAAGGAGGAAGAGGAAATGGAGGAGGAGGAGGAAGAAATTGAGATGATGGAGAAGGAGAAGATGGAGAAAGAGGAAATGGAGATGGAGAGGAGGAGGAAGGTAGCAAGGAGTCCACCAATGGTTTGCTTGTAAGCCCCATCAAACACAGCAGAGCAACTTCCAAATAAAACCTCAGAGAACTGCACAGCTTTGCAGAGGGGCTTGATTGTGTGATCACTCCCCCAGTGATGCAGTCTTCTTGCCCACCCTCGATGCACAAGCACCTCTGAACGTGGAGACCTGCCCGGACCAAGTGCCGTGAACAAGGCACTGCAGGGGTGCTTCCCATGGCTGCCGCATTTTGTGCCCTGACTTTCATTTGGACAGCGCCTTTTGGCAGTAACAGGGAAGTGGGAGAAGGAAGGCTGACATGTCTCAGCACCAGCTCTCAGCCCCTGCCTGCTCTCCTTCCTAACCTTCCACCACCCCTCTCTTCCTTCCCGCTACAGTGCATCTCTGACCTCTGGCACGCAAGGTGGGGAGGGCAAGGGCTTGGTCTCCTGAGCTCCTGAGCTCCAAATAATCCCCTGACTTCCCAGAGGCCATGGGACTGTGTCCTAAATGCGACTGATTTTTAAAATTCTTTAAAATTCACAACTCCCACTGATTTCAATAGGAGATTGTTTAGTAAATGCATACTCTAAACCTGGAGTCAAGGTCTTTAACACTGGCTGAATTGTGCCTGAATTTTGTCTTTCTGATATTCCAGTCTATCATTCTAATTAATAAATGTAGCAAGCTGCACGCATCTCCTTATAGGTTACTTCTAATTTCTTTTAATTCATCAATGAAAAAACAATCTTGCAAAGAGTAATTAATTTCATTTCTTCTGAGAGTGAGTCGTCGCTAGATATGTTAAAAAATTTCCAACAATGAGGCCTGAAAAACAGCTGCAGCTATGCAAAATTTTTATAGGTTTAATTGAACATCTGTGCACTTTAATTGATTAATTTGAACAGATCAAGGGAAAAAATAAAGCAACTGTAGGTAATGTGAATTTAACAAACCAATTTTAATTTTTGGAGCACTCAGCTAAATGATTTTCTTCTTTTTTTGCCATTAATAAACAAAGCGACAAATTGCAGACAACAAATAATACTTATCTCAATGTAATTTGCAAAATATCGTAAGAAGCCTAATCCATTGACTGTTTAAGTTGTAGCACTTAAGTCAATTTAGCTACAATCCTAATCCATCTACTTAAGTAAATTCCGCTGGAATGAATTACACTCGCTTCTGGTTAAACAGGGAAAGGATTCGAGTACTAGTCCCATTGATTTTAATGGTCTGACACTGAACTCAACTACAGGTATCCCATCAAAATCTATTCGAGTATCTGGCAACTTGATTGCTGAGTTTCCTAAACACACATGTCCCAATCAAGAGAAAGCTAGTTACACTTGGCTTGGAGAAGGACCACAGTCCTTGCCCAGAAACAACTTTCTCTTTCACCAGCACTGCCTTTTACATGTTGACCTTCAGTCAAGGAACATGAACCAAGTTGGGATGAAATCCATTCAACAGGCAGTATAATGGGGGAGTTGGCAATGGATGCCTTTGTTGGGAGTTCCTGCCCATGTGTTGAGCACTTCTGCAATCAGGAGGCTTGTTTTTGTCTCCATAGTCTGTGTTGTGCAAGGGGCGAGACATAACTTGGAGGCTGGAGTTCATGGATGGGCTGCTTCTTGGGAAAGGTCCGCCTCTCCCTGCATGCATAAAGCTCTGTCGGTGTAAGAACACTGCGACTGGATGGAAGACCTCAGCATGCGGCTCCTGTCCACATGAGACGTCCCCCTCTCGGGAGACAGGATGCTGCTGATAGTTGGGCTCCACACCTCCCATGCTCCCAGTGTCAGAGCTGAGGCAGAAGGAAAACGGAGTGAGGATCCTGAGTAAGCCAGGGAGTAAGAGCTGAAGAGCTACAAGGCTCAGGGAACCCCTGGTGGCTGGTAGACCTCCAAAGGCAGAAGCGTATGAGCATCCGGCTGAGTGCAGGAGGTGCACATCTTTTGCCCCAGCTCATGAGGAGGAGGAGAGGATCCTTCTTCCAAGGATGCTGGTGCCTTGCTGTTCCCCTCGAACCCCTCGCGATACCCCAGTACTTGCTCCAGAGACGGTCTTCCATCCTTGGAGATGCAGCCACTGCAGAAGCGGTGAGGGTGAAGGAAGCCCCTACTCTGACCTTGGAGAGCTTTCATGAGGTCACAGTAGAATTTTTCCTATGGCCGTAGGATTATTCTCCAATGGATTAAAACACACGCCTTGGCACCCTTTTATTTCTTTTAATTGCGAGGAAGTGTAAATTCCATCTTTGCAGGGGGTGGATAATGCAAAAATGGATTGGAAAAGCTTCATAAGGCACTCATGTGAACAGGACACAAGAGTTAGATGGATGCATCCACCTCACAAGAGGCCTACAAAAAACCCACCAGGCTGAGGATGAAAGGTGCAGGAAAAATCTCAGCCATAACAAAAAGCTTTTTCATTGCCCTTCACTTTGGCAAGGGTCCAATAGCGCATTAAAAACACAATCTAAAGTACATTTCAAATCAAATTTAAACAATTTAAAATTCCAATAACTTAAGCAAAGTAAATCTTGGAATCTGATTAAACAACTAACAAAGACCTAGTAAAGTAATTAAATGGCCTGCAGTCTTACCCTGGTGCCAAAAGGTTGCAAGGTGAGTGCCAGGCAGACCTCCATGGGGAGCTCATTTCATAACAGGAGGCCACCACTGAAAAGGCCCTTCTCCTTGTTGCTGTTCCCCCAGACCAGAGCTGTGCTTATGAACATGTAAGTTACCAACAACTTACCTACAGTATGGTAACAACAACATCGTAGTCAGATTTTTCCTTCCCAGCCATCAATAATAAGGAACTGGGGAGGTAAAATACAGGATGGCGAGATGTTGCAACTTGGGGCAAGGTCTACTAAAGCACTGTGGGGAAATGGAGGCTGGATACCGACCCCCCTTTTTGGCAATGATGAATAGTGGTGAATAGATCAGTCTACTCTCTTTCTCCTTCCGGTCTATGTCAGTTTCTCAACTGCTCATTCATAAGTCTGTTCTGTCCTGTTTCTAGACCAATCTGCTGGTAATAAAATAAAATTCACATACACAGTTACATTTTTTTTTCACAACATTCTTCACAGAGGATCTTTGTATCCTTCTGGTATGTTTTGAGAGCTGAAAACCCTAAAATTAGGAGAAGTACAAAAGGAAAGCTGTGTTCTGATCTGCATATTAGTCTGGGAGGTCCATTTGATTAAAAATCTCCCCTGAATAAAGTTCTTGCGCTTTCTTCTAAATTGAGCTGAGAAGCTCATCCTTTTTGACTCTAAGACGCTGAACACTGAACTCTGGAAGTTCCAACCTGAAACTTTCTGCTACCATAATTGATTGTACCCAGAGCAAACTGGCCGTCCTCCTCACCCAGGCCTTCACAACATGGAAATGGCCTACCTTTTAGGGTTGTGGTAAGGATGACTGACTTCATGCATAGACAGTATTTTGAGATCAGCTGGCATGCATTGTCGGCAGCAGCATGATTCACCGACCTGAAATGCTCTTAACAACACTCGCCGTGCCCTTTTTCTGGCACCATGATGTCATTTTCCTATTTTTAGGGGAAGGGGAACCCAACTGAGGCATCGTGGTGCATCCCATGTTTTCAGCTGTTCATGATCTGCAGCATTAACAATTTAGCATCAAACCCAGTAGCTTTGCTGCCAACGTATCAAAGTGGCCACCGGATGCATTCGCTCAATGCCGAGCATCTGGTTCTTCCATGTTCCTGACATTAGAATCAGTGGACTATTGAATGCAATTACACTAAGCGAGACAGACAATAAAGATTGATAGCACCAAAAGATTATCGCACACCAAAACTAGTGGGGGTTAAAGCTCTGCCTTGCATGGCCTCCATTTGAATGACGACGGGAAATTTGCAACCGTGTCGTCGGAGCGTGGTGGCAAGCGGAAATGGTCCTATCCTGGACTGCTTTGTTTACTGGACACATTATCGAGTTAAATGAAAAGTGAAGTGCAAAAAAGCAACAGATATTATATATTAATGATGAATATTTACTCAGCATTGTTCTACACATGACACCCTGGGAGCAGAACCCTTCTTGTTATCTCCACAGTGGGTTACAGATGAGTAGCTCCAACATTGCTCTGTTTACGCTACGTCTTCTGTCTACAAATCTCTAAACACAGACTTGCCCGGTTGGTTTTGTGACTGGCCACGTGACTCCACAGATATGTAATTAATAAAATCCCCGACCATAGTGGAATCTAATTATTTCCACTTCAGAGAGGAATTGGCAGTTGTGGTGTGGATGACAGAAAGAGAAGAGAGCCTCGGGACAAAAGTCTTCGGTCCGGGACGCTGCACTGCCAAACCCAGGGGCCCGAAAGGATCCTCAGCGAGCCAGGTGCACGCAGGGCTGCAGGAGACGGCACAGATGGGATCGGGGTGGGCTAAACCGATTCCACCATCCACACCCCCAAATCTATGCATATCAAGGGCTTACGTACTGGGACTGCCCTGGGAGTTCGCTCTGCTGCCGTCCCCAGTCTGACACCTCCCCTGCTCTGCCTCTCCTCGCTCTGAGGTGGCGATGGACAACAGGGTCCGTTCTGCTTTCTCTCCGTTTCCCCTCCCTGCATTTTAAATTGGGTTCATTTCTAACTTTGCACTTTTGGAAAAAGTCGTAGTCGACCTGACAGTGTGCGTGTCGTGTGAGCTGGTGTCCGTCCTTCCTAACGAAAGCATTTTTGCAAGAAGTGCACGTGTGCTACGGACAGGCCACGGATTGATTGAAAGCTGTGTGATTAGCGGCACGTTCCTTTCGGGGTGCCCATAATATTCGAACTCAGAGGGCCTGCATAGGGGAAGGGTTAGAGCGTCGGACAGGGAGCCAAAAGATCTGGGTTCTAGTCCCCACTCGGCCACAAAGCTCACTGTGGGACTGACTCTCAGTCTAACCGACCTCGCAGGGTTGTTGTGGTTGTATGATTGAGAGGAGGGGGGATTGGGTAAACGACTTTGAGTTCCTCCAAAGGAAAAAGGTGGGATATAAATATACTTAATGCATTAAATAAATATATTGTAGGCATATGGAGGGCTGGAGGCTCATGGAGGTGGAGATTGGCTATGCACAACTCTGACGGCTCTACAGTGTTTTGGTGGCCAGTTTCGGCTGTCAGCACTGCAGGGGAGGAGGAAGGGGGACTGAGGCTCCACCGTGACTGCTCATTTCTCGTTGGAACACCCCCAACTTCTCAGAAGTTTCTCTGCCCTCGGAGAAGCTTTCCATGCCGGCTGCAAACAGAAGTGGGGAAGGGGACCTGAGCTTGGATCCTCAGCTATGGCCAATATTTCAGTGAATTACTACAAATTCAAAAAACCCCATTGCTATCTAGAATCATAGACTCATAGAAGGGTAGAATTGGAAGGGGCCATGAAGGCCATCGAGTCCAACCCCTGCTGGCACAGGACATCATGTTACACCATCCCACTCAGAGGGCTGTCCAGTTTCTTTCTCAATATCTCCAGTGTGGGAGAGCCCACCACCCCTCCAGGCAGCTGATTCCACTGTCATCTTGCTCTGGCGGCGAGGAAGCTCTTCCTGATGTCCAGCCTGAATCTGGGTTGCTGCAACTTGGCCTGATTATTCCGTGTCCTACACTCTGGCATCAGCAAGAAGAGATCTTGACCTTCCTCTTTGTGACGGCCCTTGAGGCACTTATAGAGGGATATCATGTCCCCACTCAATGTTTCTGCTTAAGGCTGAACATGCCCAGTTCTCTCAGAAGATGTCCAGTAGTGAAGTTTGCGTTAAAATGTGGACCGAGTGCATTTCTCCCCATCTGCCCCTAAAAGGAGAGGCTTTTATTTTAGCATTTATGGGGGTGTGGATGGCTTGAAAGCACAATTGCTGATCTCAAAGGAGAGATGTGTGATCCCCCTGCCTTCCTGCCCACCCCCATTCCCCATCCTGGCACCCATTCTAGAAACCACAGATTGGGCTGCCGTTGTTTGTTTGGCAGTGGAAAGATGAAGCACGGACCGGCTTTGCAAACATCTTGCGTGTCTGAGTGCTGCCCACGCCTTCCTTGCCTGCTTGAGCTTGCAAGGCCTGTCATGAAATGTTTTCACATTCTGCAGTCTCTCCTGATGGGGAAGGTCGCTGGTTGTGCAAACAGGGGTCTCTGAGCATTTGCAGACTTATTTATTTATTTATTAAAACACTTCTGTGCCGCCCCATTCACCGAAGCCTCGGGGCGGCTCACAACATACAATTAAAATACAAAAAATAACAATTTAAAATAAGTCTCCCTGGCCAGATAAAATAAGCAAATAATATTAACAATTAAAATGATGCTTAAAGAAAAAGGTCTTTGCCTGGCACTGAAAAACAAATAAGGACGGCGCCAGGCGGACCTCTCTAGGGAGCGCATTCCATAGATTGGGCGCCACCGCAGAGAAAGCCCTCCTCCGAGTACCTACCCTCCTAATTTCTTTCACGGAGGGTTCCCGGAGAAGGGCCTCTCCCGCAGATTTTAAGGGGCGGCCGGGCATATATGGATGTAAGCGCTCCTTCAGGTAACCAGGACCCAAGCTGTGTAGGGCTTTATAGGTCATAACCAACACCTTGAATTGGGCCCGGACTTCAATGGGAAACCAGTGGAGCTGACGGAGGACTGGAGTCATGTGACCATAACGCCCCATCAGCAACCTGGCAGCTCTATTTTGAACCAATTGAAGTATCCAGACCATCTTCAAGGGAAGCCCCACGTAAAGCACGTTACAGAAGTCAAGGCGGGAAGTCACCAGCGCGTGTGTCACTGTCGCCAGGCAGTCGTAGTCCAGGTACGACTTCCTCTTGGCTCGGCTTGTTTTGCAGGACTGGGCTGAGCGTGAGAAGAAGCTCATGGATTGCAAAAGGGCTCATCCCAGCCAGATATTCTGCAGAAGGGTCCCGATGCAGGCCGCTTACGTGTTCACAGGTCCTGCAGGCAAGATCACAAAATGCCGGTCCTTTACCATTTGCACTGGCAGCTGATTGAAGTCTGGCCCATTTTAAGCTGCTCACATTCAAGTGTGAAGACTATATGGTATAGGAATTGAATAACTGAAGGAAAGTGTCCTTCCATAGACACCCGCCCCGACCTTAAGAGCATCCATTGAGGCCCTTCTGCACAAGCCACCTTTAAAGGATGTAAGGAAGGCGGCTGAAAAGGGAGGGGCCCTTTTGGCTGTGGCACCCCATCCGTGGAACTAGAGGTGTGCCTGGCACTGAGTTTATATGGTTCTTGGTGCCAAGCTAAACCTCTTATTTTCCCTGTATTTTAATTGCTAAACAGGAAAAATTGCACCTCTTTTTGTATTGTCTTTTATATTGCTGTTGGATGGCCTGGGATTGATTAGTGTTTTATTTCGTCAATTCTTGTTTTGCTTGATTGCATTGTTGGATGCTGTTGCGCTTCTTTTCTATTGTCAACCATTCTGAGAGCCTCCAGCTAACCAAAAGCCATTACGACAGGAATGGACGGCCTATCCACTTTCCCAAATAAATACATGTTACCGGATTTGGAAGAGAACCTTCCAAATGCAAATCTTATTGAGAAGAGGGAATGTGACCACAACCCATTCATTTTTGTTTGAACTGTCCAGAGAGCTTTGGCTGTTGGTGATTAGAAATTAATTAATTAATTAAGGACTGCCCCGCCCCCACACATGTTATCTTGGCAGCCCATAGGAATGCACCCAAAGTGAACCAACCGGATTAGCTCCTCCCAACCTAATGTGTAGACTGGAGCAGAGTCCTCCTTCCAACTTCGCACTTTTCCTAATTTTGAAATGCATTTTTGCCTTTACAGAAAGGCCCAGAATCTATGACAACTGCATATTTTACCATAAAGTATGCAAATAAATGCATCTTTGATCGCAACATCCTCATGCAGATGACTTTATCATAGAATGTATAAACATTTTTGTGCAGCTGTCTGTCTGTCTGTCTTTTCCTTAAAGTTGCAGTTTGGTGTGGAAAGAACACCTGTGAAATCCTGTTCCCAAGTGTTCCAGCATCCACGGACTTCCTGCTGTTTCGGCTTGGCCTGCAGGACCAGGCCAAGCCCTAGAGGACGTCTGCAGATGCTAAAGGAATGGATTCCGAAAGGCTTCATCCCAACCCTAGTGTTAATCCATACCCAGGAATAGCAGCTGCAAGATCCAGAAGAAGTATAAGAAAGTGTGGAATATACTTCTGTTGCTGGCACCTCCACCACCTCCTTCAAATCGGATGAATTTATCTCAGCAGACTGTGGCATGGGACCTGTCCCTGCGCCTTCTAGGGGTTCCTAGCCCACCAGAGAGGTTATTTGAGGAAAGCTCTGGTGGGAGAGGAAATCACCCCACTCCACCACCCAGTTCAGCTGATGGAAGGCATTCCCTCGTCTGAGGGGCACAAATGGATCTCATACTTCTAAATACAAAGTCCTTCAGAGTTTGCGGAGATGACAAGCAAACCAGGTTAATCCACAAACTCCCTGTGCAGCGATTTGGAAGTGATCATTCGGAATCCCAGAAATGAAAACTTCAGTTGGGCCAGATGCTTTTGTTCATTCAGAAACATGCCAAGTCATTAGGCCTCACCCAGCAGAATGATCTTGGATAGCTTACAAACGTGGACAATGTCTGGCAAAATATGAACCCAGAGAAGAATGATCTGGCTGACTTCTGTGTATAATTTTATTTAGTGCCATAGCTCATAGCAACTCAGGGCTGATTAAGAAAAAGATTACTGCCTGCTTGTTGTCCAGAGTACCTTTAGCTTGACCCAAGGCATAACACTGGCAGAGATAAATGTCAGGAAACACCCAAACTCTCAGTTTCCCCACTTACAGGCTCAGATATTCCAGTCCAGCAAAATAGTCTTTCATTATGTTCTATCCTGGCCATTCTCCAAAGATCAAACGGATCCAGCGGATCCAGCGGATTAGGCTGAGAGATGGCAGGTGGGCCAGGGCCACCATTTTAATATTTTAAAATTTATTTACTGAATTATATTTATATATTATAGTTACTTAATTATATTAAATTTATTTCCATCCCACCTATTCCCACTGATTGGATCTCCAGGCAGCTCTCCACATAAAAATGTATACAATGAAAACATTTAAAAATATACAAATGTTTGAATATAATCAAAACAATGAAATGTTAAAATTGAAAAAGAAAAACTGAATTAAAAATACAGCTGACCAGATAAAAGCACTACAAAAAATACAGACAGTAAAACTAATCCAGCGCAAACTCACGGGCAATTCCCAAATGCCTGCTGTAAGAAAAATATTTTCTTCTGTTTACGGAAACCTAACAGGGAAGGTACAATTTAGTCTTCCTACAAAAGGAGTTCCGGAGCCTTGGGGCAGCCACCAAGGAGGTCTTCTTCTGCCTTCCCACCAAGTCTGCCTGTGAGGGTGGTGGGACCAAGAGAAGGGTCTCCTCAGAAGATCTGTGCTTCGGTAGGACAATACAGGCCTTCAAATATCCCGAACCCAAGCCGTATTATGTTTTATCAAGCCTTTATTTAAGAGGGAATTAGTCAGTTGGCATCAGCCACCAACTGCATTCCACAACTGAGACCCACCACTTGTATAGCAAAGGTGTTACAATTCCAGAAACAACCAGAATCAAGGAGAAGCACCCAGTTCTGGAATGGGACACATTCCTCATGGAAGTCCTACACAGCCACTCCATTATCCTATCGCAATCCAGAAATAAGCACTTCTGTGAATCTGCTAATTCTGCTAAATCAAATATACATAAAGAAATAAGTAATGCGGGCACTTCCTAGAGGAAGCCTTAAATTCATGTTTTGCAACTCCAACACAACCGGTGCGAGGGGAAACTCTTGCCTCATGGGATACTGCCCTTATTTTTAATTACTGTGAATTAAGATTGGCTTGGGGGACAAGACTAAACAAACAGGACTGGCATTCCAAATGCCATGGCTGAGTGTGGCTTTGAACCCAGCACTGAGCCCAGTGCTCGTTCAAGTACCCCATGCTCACTCTTTCAGCACGGTTCTGCTCCTCAGTTTACCTGCCACTCCTGCCAGCTATCTTTGGAAATGATCCTAAACGTTGAGCTCCATCAGGCTGGGAACCTGCCCAGTCCAGCATTCTGCCCCCACAGTGGCCACCAGATGAATCTGCAAGCTTCACTTTCCCTCAAGCTTGCATTAAAAAAATCTCCAGTTATTTCCACTCTATTAATGAAGACATTTGTGAATGGTGACACGTTCTTCTAAAGAGTTAAGGATTTGGAGAAGTGTTCTGACTCATCTGCAATGCCCAGATTCAATCAGCATGGGCATTTCAACTCTGAAGAGGAACCGGTCAGGAAAAACGGACACCCTACCTTCACTTGGCTCCAAAACCTGGCCGTAGATACAGAGATGGACACCCAGATTTCCATGGGCTAAGTCCTCTGACTAGCTGCACAGATACGTCCCTTTCAGTACTGCCCACATTTTTATGAACTCTCAAGTGCTTTTCTCCCAAATGGAGGCCACTTTGGAATTTTAGTAAATCCCTATCAAGAGCAAATGGAAACTAAATTCTCTCAAATCCCTGTTGAAGAAACCACCAGCTAGCATCTTGTACAGAGGTGTGTATGCACCAGGATAGATTTATTAACCAAGATTCCAAAACTGTCCAGGCATCGCACAGTCTTTTGTCAAGAGAATTTATAGGCAAATGAATAAGCAAAGCTTTGGATCAATGCATACTTGAGGAAATGTAAATATATCATAATTTGCTCCACTTGGAATAATAATTCGCCAGACATTAAATGTGCATAGACAATGAAAAGCACAGAAATCAAAGACAACACTGAGTGCTTTAACTTGCATTCTGGATGGCCCCTCCATTGGTGCATGGGGGGGGTTATGCCCCCTGTTGGCTGAATGAGGCACTGCGGCAGGGGACCCTACTGCTGTTCTGCTTTGCCCCCAGTTTTCATCAAGGTGGTCCACTTTTAGCCCTCTAAATGAAGTTCAGGAGTGGGAGGGGCAGAGGGAGGGAAGTTAGTTGGGATCTCAGTAGCAATCGGTGGAAACCCTTGAACCCTGCCGCAGATAACCCTTGAACCCTGCCCTTGAGATCAGCGGGAGAGGCCCTTCTCTGGGAACCCTCCGTGAAGGAAATTAGGAGGGTGGGTACTCAGAGGAGGGCTTTCTCTGTGGTGGCGCCCCATCTATGGAATGCGCTCCCCAGAGAGGTCCGCCTGGTGCCGTTGTTATTTGTTTTTCGGCGCCAGGCGAAGACCTTTTTATTCAAACGTTATTTTAATTGTTAATATTATTTCCTTATTTTATTCTTTGGCCAGGGCGACTTAATTTATACTGTTAAATTATATTGTTTTATATTATGTTATTTATGATTGTGAGCCGCCCCGAGCTTCAGCGAATGGGGTGGCATAGAAGTTCCCTAAATCAATCAATCAATCAATCAATCAATCAATCAATCAAATAACCCTTTGGCCTGCCAGGCAACATTCAGAGGCTAAAGGAGCCTATCCTTAAAAACCTAAGACAAGTCACGTTGGACCAGACAAAGGTCCACCTAGTCCAACACTCTGTTCCCATGGTGCCAAGCTAGAAGGTTCTGTGCGCAGGCGAGCCACTCTGGTCAAAGAGGTAGCCCAGGGCCATCAGGAGTGGTAGCCACAGATGGCCTCCTCGCTCATGACTCTGTCCAGCCCCTTTCTCCAGCCGTCCAGATTGGCGGCCTTCGCCCCTTCCCATGGCAGCAAATTCCACAGTTTATGCACCGGGTGAAGCAGACCTTCCTCTTATCTGTCCTAATCTTTCCCCACTCAGCTTCATATAAAAACCCTTAAATATCAGGTCATTTCTGGTTCTCACCACATCTTAAGAGCAGCAAGTTTTGCCTTGTTGAAGAGAGAGGTCTCCAATAGGAAATGACCTTGCTTCAAGAGCCAGTGTGGTGTAGTGGTTAAGAGCATGGGACTGGGACTCAGACGATCTGGGTTCGAGTCCCCGCTCGGCCATGGAGCCCACTGTGTGACTCTGGGCCAGTCACAGACTCTCAGCCCAACCTACCTCACAGGGTTGTTGTTGTGGGGATAAGATGGAGGAGGAGATGTAAGCTGCCTTGAGCCCTTTGTAGGAAAAATACAAGAAAGTTGGTTCAGAATAGAGCTGCCAGGCTGCTGACGGGGACTGGACGTTATGTTCACATGACGCCAGTTCTCCGTCAGCTTCACTGGCTCCCCATTGAAGTCCGGGCCCAATTCAAGGTGTTGGTAATGACCTATAAAGCCCTAAACGGCTTGGGTCCTGGTTACTTGAAGGAGCGCTTACATCCATATTTGCCCAGTCGCCCCCTGAGATCGGCGGGAGAGGCCCTTCTCCGGGAGCCCTCCGTGAGAGAAATTAGGAGGGTGGTTACTCGGAGAAGGGCTTTCTCAGCGGTGGCGCCTAAGTTATGGAATGCGCTCCCCAGAGAGGTCCGCCTGGCGCCGTCGTTATTTGTTTTTCGGCGCCAGGCTAAGACCTTTTTATTTAAGCAACATTTTAAATGCTAAATACAATTGAATTTTATCTGGCCAGGGCGGCTTATTTTATAATGTGAGTTTTAATTAAGATTATTTTATATGGATTTTAACTTGTTTTATCTATGTTGTAAGCCGCCCCGAGGCTTCGGCGAATGGGGCGGCATAAAAATGTTTTAATAAATAAATAAATAAATAATAAAAAGGCAGGATATAAATCGAAAAATAAATAAATAAATAAATAAAATCAATAAATCTGAAGACTACGCATTTGGACACTTTTCGGGATGGGTGGACAAGCAGACTTCACAATCGCTGGGATTGGCCAAATGATATTTCACTCCTTGGCTTGTATTCCATCTCTGTTCATCTTTGTGAACATCGCCTGCCTGGCATGAATGGAAGCATCAGTCCGTCAAGCTGAGATCCAACAGGAAATGCATTCAACTCTCCCCAGATTGGATATGTGCATATCTCCCCCAATTTACTCCAACTTCCTCCACAGACTAAAGCAGATCCGAACCAGAAATCAGGAATGAGATGAAGGCAAGCATGGGGTTTGACGATTTGTGAATATTTTTGCCGGGCACATGCTGTGAATGCTGTGTGCTTGCATGTTTTGCAAGCAAAATTCTCGTTTATCCCCAGCTCATTTAGTTTTTTTTCTCACACTCATTTTTTTTAAACTTGTGCTCTTCCGAGCCTGTTTGTTTCAAAGGTCCAAACTGTGGCACACTTCTAATTTAAAACAGAAACAACTCTTAGCCATCCCAACTAAGGGAAGACAGCAGAAGCACATGAGTTCCACAGTACCCCTTGATCAAATTGTACACCAGTGTGTGTTAAGAGGGATGCTTCTTCTAATCCTGCAGGTAAATTGTCACCATGTCCCCTTGAAAGCCATCTAGTAGGTGGCCATCCCCTTGCCTTCTGGCCTCTTTTGAAAACCTGGCTGGTTCACAGGAAAAAGTCTAGCAACTCAAGCACTTTGGGCATCCTTTAAGAACCAAAATACTTCGAGGGACGCATCTAGCAAGTTTGCAAAAGGAGTGTTATTGTTAGGCATGGATCTTGACACTGTACCGTCTTTTTAGAGTAGTTCTCAGCCACTCTATAAGCCTGCAAAGTTTCATGATTAGTCTTTCTTTACCTTGTTCCCAAAACTTTGACTTTACAAACAACAGAAGGAAGTCTCCTCGGTCATGGATATAAGCCACGAAATGCTCATTTTAACATACCAGATGCTCAAGACACACATTATTACACTATTTTATATATTACATTGTTTTCTGGTCAATTTTGAAGAATGGAACTGGGAGTCTTTGTTATATCCTTATATCTCTCTCTCCCCCCTCCCAGTTATATATGTTGAGGTATAAATTATTTAAAAATTAAAGCTATTTAGAATAATAGCCCTCCAAACACCAAGTATTTATTTCTCCTTTCAGCATCCAGTATTTATGGCATTGATTTTTTTCTTTCTTTGCCATTTACTTAGTATTAGAATTGCATGGACCTCATCAATAAAAAATGAATTTTGATAACTTTCAAAACAGCTATATTATTTTTTTCCCTTTCATTTGTAGCAATTTTTCCCCTCCTCCCAGTGGTATTACTGCAGTAAGTCAGTCATTATCTCTTTATGTTTCCCCTCCTTTCGCTTTAGTATTTCATTTCCCTTTACGGTACCCATCTCATGATCACAAAGGGGGGGGGGGGGACCAGAAGCATTTTTATTTCTTTTAACAGTTGAAATGGCTGTGAGTGATTTAACTGTCATTTAATTTGATTCCTCTCTTCTGTCTGTGGAGAAATATGTTTAATGTACTGGAAATTATGTTAATAAGAAAAAGCATTATCTCATTTAATGAAATAAATATACAAATATTTCAAAATAAAATAAAGAGGCAATCTTTGGCGAGGGAAGTAGGGAAAAAAATCTCGTGGTTTGCATAAAATAACACCAATGAGGGGAAAAATTAATGAATGCATTGAAATGGGCTGACAAAGGAAACAAACAAAATTCTGAAGTAGAGGAAGAAGGAGCAAGAAAGAGCGGAGGTGATGGAATTTTATCACACTTTATCAAATGTGTGTTTTTAAAAATGCACAAAAGCAAACAGGAGGAATCCATGCAAAATTGACTGCATTCATTTTCATATTCCCTCAAGCCAGCTCGTCTTCTGGGTTGGTTTGCGCCTGGAGTCTTTGTGTATGTTCACCTCTATATTTATTGTTTAAAGACTGCGCTTTTTCCCTTCCTAGCGCTGCTGCTCCCCTCCCCCCACATTTGCACATGATTCTGGATTTCTTTGGCACCAAACAAAATTTAATTTACATTGAAGAACTCTGAACTGCTTTGATGCTGGGTAAACCGCAGCCGTCAACAGCACCGCACCGAGGCTTCCGCCGACGGATTCCGCCGCTAGAGCAACATTCACCGAGGTTAAACAAACAGTGTTCGTGGTGAGAGCAAAACTTGCTGCCGTTAAGTAATAAAACCATGACCGCTACAACACAGACACGTAATTAGCAATTTAATTACAGGCGTCAAAATGCCACTAAAAGACGTCAATAACAAAACCGAAATCTGGCGTGACAAACGGATTCCGTTCTCTGGCTCTGCCATTCTAGATCTTTGAGTGTTTTGCCTGGTCGGTCATTTTTTTTAATCCGCCCAAAGATAAATAATGCACAGTACCTTCATCTATTCATAAGGAGAGATCTAGGCAGCTCGTTCGCGCTCGCTCTCTCTCTCTCTCTCCCCCCCCCCCCGGTTTGTGCAGGTTTTTGATGTTTTCTTCCTGCCCTGCCATTCTGCCAAGAATATTTATCACTGGGTAGATATTATTTTTCAGGCTCATGTGCATCACTCTCCTCTTTCTGTGGAAAACAAAAATGCAAAACGCAAGATGCCAGCATCTTTTAAGAAAGAGGATGCTTTTGCTGACGGGCTGTGTTGCAAATGAACTTGGAGAATTTCCGGGGATGGCAGGACCATCCTCCATTGAAAGAGAGGCCTGGTTCCACTTACGGCAAACACTTGTTCATGTATCAAAACTGGCCCTCCGCTCTGACTTGCAAAATGTAGGACTGGGGCCACCGACGCCATGGTTTTCCTATGCAAGTCTGAGAACATACCATGGATTCTTTCCCAGTGCTACTCCGTGTCTGTTCACATAAAGTTCTGCAGAATCGAGCACACAGACAGATGGACACACTCAAGAGCCATGCAGGTACAGGGGAGGGGCCGATATCTCTTATGGGACCCCCTGCAAAAGGGCTTCCAGCTTGGGTAGGAGGGGTTTCATGGATCCAAAGTCCCTGTGCCTGAAGGCAATAATACTCCACCAGTTTGGATGCTATTTGTAGTGTCCTCAGGGTCTGGGACTCTTAAAAAGTCATATGCAGACCAAAGTCTGGGTTTTGGATCCTCCTCTTCACAGAGCCACAAGCAAGTTCCTATAGTTCCATTCTGAATTTCTCTTGCTTGTCACATCTGGTATGAATGAGCTCACGATTAGCCTCGGTTTTTCTGAAATACTGGCCCAGATCCAGGAATGGATCTGCCATAGCCCTTACATTGGCCTTCCTCACCCTCCTCCTCCTCCTCCTCAGCATCTTGATGCCACCATCTTTTTATATTAGGCAACTAATTTCCCAGAGTTTGGGCATGCCCCCCGTGGCCGATGAACCCTGGGGATGCAAGCTTGTATACACACCCAGAATGGCACGGGGGATCTCAGATGGAGCAATGGCAGCACCTGGATAAGGAGGGCTATGTGGTGCAGTGGCTAGAGCACCAGGCTTGGACTATATTCCTGGCCTAGCACTGGCCGCCTTGAGTGCCACATTTTGGAAGAAGCGTGACATATAAATCCAGGGCAGAAAGAAAGCCTCACTCTTTCTTGCAAAGATAGTTTTTTTTTCTCTAGGTATACAAATTCTTTTTACATTAGGGCACCTTTTCCTCAGCTTTAAAATCTGCTGTTGTAGAGAGAAATTATAACCTGGAATATTGAGACTACCCTTGGAGCAGTTTTGAGAGTTAAGCTTGCAGGTTAGTTTCATGTTGCAGAATTGTCTTTTCTGCAACTGTAGAACCATTTCTCTTAACAGGCAGGTACAGTCAAGACACACCTGGAATATTTAAGGTGTGCAAAGTGCAGGACTGACTTTGGATGGAGGTGTTCATCAGTTTTTCACTTTCTGTGCATATTGATGAATTATTACTATTCATTCAGAGCAACCTACAGTATATCTGTTTTCTCTTGAATATCCATTGATCCAAAGCCTTGCTTATCAAATTGCTTATAGAGGCAGTGTTACGTAATGGTGAGAGTGTCAGGCTGGGTTCTGGTTCTCACTAGGTCAGGAAGTTCACTGAATGACTTTCAGCCTGTCACAGACTCACAGCCTGCCTACCTACCCTGCAGGGTTGTTGTGAGGATAAAACAGAGAGGAAGAAGAGGAGTACATGAGTTTCTTTGTGAAAAGAAGGTGGAATATAAATGCAATTACTTATTGCATTATATATTCAGACCCTGCCTTTCTTCCTTTTGCAAGAAGTCCAAGACAGCTTGCAAGGTTCTCCTTCTCGCCATTTTACCCTCAAAACAACAGCCGTGTGAGGTAGGCTGGGCTGAGACTCTGTGATCCTATGGGCTTTTAGGATCATTGCTGGATTAATTTGTCCTGGTACATCTTACACAAAACTCTGTGCATGATCTTAAGCAGTGGATCAGTGTAACTTTCATTTTGGTTTGCTTGGGTTGAGAATGCATTAAAACCTTCAAAGTTGTATGTTCAGAAGTTTTGATGGGGGGAAATGGAACAAGAGAAACTGAGCTTATCCATTTGTCCAAGCTGCTAAAATTCAACAATTTCCTCATCTTCGGGGGGGAAACAACTTCAGATTGAACAGATCCAAGTGACAGAGAAAGAAAACTGGGGAGATTCCTTGCCCAGCTGTCCCATTACACAGTTATATATCCGTCGTAAACCTCTTGAGGAAGGAAGGATGGGTATGTAAATAAATATTTTAACCAATTGAGAAATGCAAGATAAGATCCCTAAGAAAAATGACAGCTACTTCACAAGCTCGGCTTGAGAGAACCATTTTCTCCTGTCGCTAAAATACAAAACCACAGTGCAGCTTGCTACATGAATGGGCTTTACAATAAGCAAATGCTAAACGCTATTTATTCCAATCGTATCTGATGTACTTTTGAAGTTTTGCCTGCCTCTTTTATGTAATTCTCTTAGCTTTTTTATCATAGCGTTGTAAAAACTGCATTTAAACGCATTTGATTTTCAACTCCCCCATGCCAATTCTGCTGCTGTAATACAAAAAAAAAAGGGGGGGGAATTAATCTGTATGTGTTTGAAGGACTTGGTGCTCCTTCCATTCTTCTTCTGTAATGAATGTTACAGTAAGAAAGGGGCAGGATTAGTTAATCTGTTGAACAGCAACATGGACTCTCGGAGGTTGAACCAGGAAATCCTGTGGCTGAGCTTAGGGGTCTGGTGAGCGGAGCATGTGCAGAGCTCAGCTCAGGGCCCTCTGCCAACCCCAACCCCCTGTGAACCCCCAGACCTGCTTGAGTCAGTTAGATGCAGCAATGAAGCAGCGACAGCACGGAGCCAAGCGAACCGAAGCAAGTACTTTGGGCAGTGGCCATGGTGGCAGGAGGGGCCCATTGGAAATGGGGCAGCCCACTCCAGACCTCTTGCCTATAGTCTTCCCATAGCCAGCACCCCACACTGCCATCTCCAGCCATGGCCATGGCTCAGGCTCCGCTTCTCTGCTTGTCCTTCAGGCCCCCAAGGAGGCAGATGGGCCCAGATCCTGTGCTTGGGGGGCGGCCTGAGAAGGCTTCAGGTTAGCTCATCCTGGGACAAGCACAAGACTCCTTGCCTGGATGACAGAGACTCTGGGCTTGGGCAAGATCGGAGACCCTGGCACAGCAAGAGGAAGGCTCTGATCCCTCCCCTCTGCTGGCAGAACTCCTGGGTTCCACCCATTACCTGCACAGAGGAAGTGCCAACAGGAACCCAGCAATGCCGGGACGTATCACCTCCGAGAGCATTCACTCCTGGTGATGCACTTCTCTTTCTCTTGCAAGACATGGGTCCAAGAGCCATCTGGAAAAGAGCTTCTTTTCAAGAGCCACAAACCTGGCATTTCCCTGAGGCTGCTGGATCAGAGCTTCCTTACTAGGTTTTCTGCAACTTTTTTAAAACCTCTGTTCCTATTTGTTCCCTCACGCAAAAGAAGGTGGTGTTGTGGTGCAGAGCGGAGCAAAGCAGAACTGCAAAAATGCATCAGGCTTCTGTACCAGATAATGGTGCAATCTAGGATATACCAGGTCTTCCTCACACTAAAGGAAAACCTTGCAAAAATGGCTAGAAAATTCAATGGCCCTGCAAATGTGCATGGGAGGAGGATAAAACCAGCATAATAAAATGCCTTTGTGAAGAAAACCTAAGAGTTCCCTGATGCAAAGAAACTTCTCCTCCTCTCTCTCTCTGTCTCATGCTAGAAAGAGTGCAGCTGATCTTTTCTCAACCCCCTTCTCTCTCTCTTTCATAGCACTGGCCTACCGATGAGGTGGGGTGAATGCCTCAGGTGTCAGAGTGAGAAGGGTGGCAAATTGCCAGCCCCAGAAGCACCTGCCTTCCTCCTCTTCCTCCTCCTCCAGCAGGTGGTCTCTGGAGAACCCCACCTGCCAATCCTTTCTTGGGGGAAGAATGAGGCCAGTGAGCGCTCCAGAACAGCCCTCCACTCTGCTTCAGACCTTCAGGATGCAACACGAGTCTCTTAGCCACACCTTCTGGCTTGCCCTGGGAACCCCGAATGGAAGGCGCCCCTCTCGCCACGACAGTCACTGAGGAAGGACACCTGCCTTTGGGCCTGACCAGCTGCCATGCTGAGCGCGCTCTCCGCCTGACTCCACAACCCTTAGTGCAGGCAGTGGCAGCGGAGTGGAGAAGCAGCAGGCAAAAGCTGGGTGGCTCTCATGCCCTCAGACTTTTGGCAATGCCCGTGGACCTCCAGCACGTGGTCAGCTTACCAAGTGGGGGTCTTCAAACTTTTCAGCTTTTATCCTGAGCTAAGAGACTCCTGCGAGTCCCTTGGACTGCATGGCGATCAAACCGGTCAGTCCTAGAGGAGATCAACCCTGGCTGCTCTTTAGAAGGCCAGATCCTGAAGATGAAGCTCAAATCCTTTGGCCACCTAATGAGAAGGAAGGACTCCCTGGAGAAGAGCCTGATGCTGGGAACGATTGATGGCAAAAGAAGAAGGGGAGGGCAGAGGATGAGGTGGCTGGATGGAGTCACTGAAGCAGGTGGTGTGAGCTTAAGTGGACTCCGGGGGCTGGTGGAGGACAGGAAGGCCTGGAGGAATGTTGTCCATGGGGTCGCGATGGGTCGGACATGACTTCTCGACTAACAACAACCAAGTAAGAGCTTTCCATGGTGCTGCAGAGTGACGGACCTATTTAGGGACTGGAATTCAGTACCATTATAGAAATGAAATGGATGGAGGAGGAGGTGATGGAAGAGGAGGACCAGCTAGAAGGACCACTTCTCTGCCTGGCTACGCAGAGAAGTGGCTACTGGAGTGCACCTTCCGTCTGTGCACTCATCCCATTTTATAGCCACACGGATTGTCTGGCCCTGGCTCGGCCAGCCTGCATGACCCAGAAGCTGCCCCTTCCGGCAGCCCTCCCATCTCCTTTGGGCTCTCAGTCTGCCCGCACAAGAACGAGGATTGCTGCTTGCACATCATGAGAGCAGATGACACAAGAGGGGGCTGCCTGCCGTTTGCATGTGCTAATGTGTAAGTATCGATGCACACTTGGAGATGAAAGGCCTGTGACTCTGAGAGGAGGAGGGGTCATCTCAGCAGAGCAGCGCAGAGCACAACCCGACATGTGCACCCACTTGGTCAGCTGACCATTTTCTGGAGGGCCACGGGCATCGTCAAAGCCCCAGAGCATCTCATCTGCAGCTTGCCTCTCTCCTTGGGCTGGACAGCTCTGCAATAAAAGGTGTCTCTAAACAAAGGGCTGCCCTCTCAAAGCCTTTCAAATGGAGGACTGATCTTTGCAAGGTAGCTCATGCAGCCCAGCTCCCCAGCTGCGGTCTAACACACTCTAGCTATGATGCTCCACCAAGGGATGTACCAATTTTGCTGCATCTACTCTGCCTGTGCATTGTAGATTGCCAAGCATTTTCTCTTCCGTGTTCTGCTCATTAAACAGAGTCATTTTTAAGGATTTCTCAGAAATTCATTCCCGTTTGCAAGTGTGCATTTGTGCTTGCATCCATTTGCACAAATCTCCCAACATCAATGTGAAGAAAAAGTCCATGGAAAAGCTGGTACACCACAGAAGAAATCTGTGAATGCCAAACTTGTTTGAGGATTTCTCCAACACACCCAGTTATACCTGTGAGAATGAGTGAAAGCGGGGCACACTTCAGACTTCGTAATAAAATGAAGAAATGAAGCAGCAGGTGTGTGAGCTGCCCTTCTTCTCACCCCATGCACCTGAAACGGAACTTTGCAGCTCTCTCTGCTGCTTGATGCCGCTGTTGCTTCCAGCTCAGCAACGTGAGCATCCAAGCATGGCGCATCTGGGTACATTCAACTTCAGTGGTACAAATACGGAGCAGGAGACTGGGCGCTCCCTGAACAGTCCGTCTCACCTGGGTAGGATGCCAGGAGGCTTCAGACAGGATCTCTGGTCCCAGGCCCTCCTGCACTGAGTTCTCAGTCAAGGGTGAGGCTTGCAAGCACAGGGAACTACCGGGCCCTGGACTTTGCACTGAATCTTGACCAGCACTGTTGCTGTCCAGAAGGTGTCCAATGGGATGCACTCCGGTGGGGATCAGGTGACAAGAAGAGCCCAGAGGCTCCCATGTGACCCTGGAGGATTGCAGACTGTGACCTGCCTTCTTTGTATGAATGGCTCATGTTCTACCTGGGGCTTTCCTGAAAGGATTATGTGGATGCTCACGAAACTCCCAAGCTAGTGAAGGTCTTAGGTTAAAGCAGACCAAAGACACCTAGGTCTTATTAACACTAGCATTGAAGAGTGGCAATGGCATGACTCTCTCTCTCTCTCTCTCTCTCTCTCTCCCTCCCTCCCTCCCTCCCTCCCTTTCTCTGATATTTCAGTTGGAAATGACATCCTTTGACTAAAAGAGTGTTTATATCAGTCATATATTTGTGATTTCCACGCTAAGTCAGGCAGTGACAAGAGGAATGAGAAGCTCCGACACAATGCTTGACCTAAATACATTATGCAAGCTTTGCTTGTTTCTTAAGTAGGTCAGGATGGGCGCTCAGAGTGATTCAGAACTTCCTGCCGCTACATCAAAGGGGATGTCACTAGAGCAACTCGGGATGTGGTGAGGATGCGGACGAAGCAGGAAATGCAGGTGGCATGCGCTCCCTTGTGCTCTGCCCCTCTGTCGCATACGAAGTGGAAGCCCCCCGTGGGGAGGTGGGGAGGCATGGGTGCTGTTGGTATCGAGATGGTTTGCACATCTCCCCGCCAGGGAAGACACCAAAGGTGTTTGGCATAAGATGGAGATGTGGAGAACCCAGAAGTGTGAGAGGTTCACATTCACAACATTGTGTTCTCAGAAGCTGCTGAGGTCAGAATCTTGCACAGTTATTCTTAAGAGATGATAGTCTCCTCATTCTCATCATTCTTGGTGGGAAAGCGGCTTCCACATTTCACCCAGATCAGAGGTTTTAGATCAGAGCCACTTAGAAGGACGGAGGATGGATGGATAGATGGATGGATCCACTGGATTCCCACCCCTAAAGCATATTCCTCACCTATCCCTATCTATGTGCTCGTGGTACCCTGGAAGTGGGCCGCCACTGCTTTTTGCCAGAATGGCCATGCTAGCTGGACATGATGGGACTTGTAGTCCCAACTCATCTCAAGGGTGTCAAATTGGGGGAATCTGGGTATGGAATGCTCATTTCTGGGATACTGGTGATAAACAACCGCATTCCTGAACATCCTGGATATGGATTTGACAAAAATAGTCAGAACGCAAGACAATCTGCTGGCCATGACATTTGTAGGCACGGTGTCCACTCTGGGTTTTAGACAGCCAGTGCGATGTGGTGGCTCAGAGCCCAGGACTGGGACTTAGGAGACCCGGGTTCTAGTCCCCACTCAGCCATGAAGCCCACTGGGTGACTTTGGGCCAGTCACTCACTCTCAGCCCAGCCTATCCCAAGGAGTTGTTCTTGTAAGGACAGGATTGAGAGAAGCAGGAGAATTATTAAGCTGCCTTGAGTTCCTTGGAAAGAAAACAAAGTGGGATATAAATATAATAAATAAATCCTAGTCAGGCCCTTTAAGGAGGTGTCCATGGTGCTGAGCCATACTCCCCAGCTTGGGTTCAGAACCATCGATCGCTCCTTTGATGTTTGGGCTGAGACTCGGGGTCAATATGTGCCCCAACCAACCCTGGAGACACCAGCCCATGCTGCGCAGAGGGATGCTTAAGACCAGCCCAGTCCTTGCAAATTACCCTAGAAAATCTGCACGGCAATGAGCAGACTGGCATTGACAGACCCATCAGCTTTTGCACGTCCCCTAAATAAAGCAGTGCAGTTCTTGGCACTTTAAACATATCAAAATATCTAATATTTATTCAGTTTAAGGGAGATAAAAATGGATGTCACTATGTCTTAAAATATGTGTTTAAATAGGCATATAGAAGGATTCTTTAAAATAAGATGTGCAGATGAATGCAGAAAGAGAACTGAATATGAATCCGGATATGTGAATATGGAATAGACCAAATTTAGACACAATCATCCATCCATCCTTCCATTTTATATATATTTTACTAAATATAGTGAAATTCAAAATCAAAACTAAAAATAGCAAATAAAAACCAATGAAACATTACAGTTTTCTTACATGAAATTCATGAAAATGCAAACAAACTCATGATCTACTCCTATACGTTTTCTGTATAGCAACCTATAATATGATATGACATAGCATAGAGTATAATACAATATAATGTTATATACAATATGTTTATGGGGGATAAGTAGGCATCAGCTTCAACAAAGGCAGTCCAGATACCCATGTATTTGCCCCTTTCAAAACTCAAAAGCTTCAAGTGCTCAACCAACAATGCTATTCCATCCTTCAATTCTGTTAGCATGGACTCATATTCCCTCCTCTCTCTCCCCCCGCCCACTCCTCTCCATCTTCAATCTCTTTCCTATGATGGAGAAACATATTGTGACATCACGTGACATCACATGACAACATCACACCATGCCTTTAGTACGGGAGCAGAGGAGAAGCTCAGCGGGAGCTGGTGTATTTGGCAGCATCCTTGTGTCCTCCCTCATTCTGAGCACCTCCCTTAGGCTGAGAACTATGAAGCTGCAAGACCAATGGTGCGATTCTACGTTTGTCTAGACAGAGAAGCCCTACAAGTCCCAAAAGTGTAGGACTTTTTCTACCTAAGCATGCATAGGATTGCACCATAAGGATCTTTTGATATAATTGCACGCAAGGTGTTGAAGGGATGCACCTCAGATGCATTGACTAAGCAGAGATGATCCATCATGAGCCCGTCTTCTCCTCCTCCTCCTTCTTATTCTTATTTCTATTACTATTTTCGCTTGGCCCACTCTGGATTCTGCAGTGCTCCTTCCTGCCCTGCCTTGCCCTGCATAAATCTGCATCCCACCCAAGTTACACCAAACCCCCATCACTCACTGCCGAGAACGACAAAACAAAGCAAACCTACCGACAACATTACAGGCAGTCGTCTTTTGCATATCGAAAACAATGAGAGGGGAAAATCCAAGCGGTTCCCCTGCTCTCCCCCCTCACCCCCTCCCTGCTTTGTTATTTCATCATTATTCACTGCAGTTCCTTTTCTCTTCCATTTGCCGAGTTTGGGCTTTTAATGTAACGGCCGTTCCATAAAAATGTTGCTTTTTTAAAAGGTTTGCATATCATTCCATTTTCTTTTTCAACCCTTCAGTTACCATATGGCAAGCAATCAGGTCTGCAGGCACAGGGTCCATATTATGTGGTGCATGATTTCGGCATTATGCTATTACCCATCTGTTTCTGTAGAGGAAGACACGAACCCTCGTAAGAAAGGTCAGTGGTTTCATTGCTCACCGTATTCCAGAAATCTATCTCTGTTCACTTGAGATCACTTTTGTGATTTACTCCAGTCTTCAGGCCAGGCTTTTTCCTTTATTTATTTCTCTCTTTTTAAAAATAAAAACATAAATAAAAATAAAATACAGGCAATCAGCACAAATTTGTCCATCTGACTGTTGTACACAATTATTCCTAACTCTCGTTCCAGCATACGCACATGAAAAATAAGCTGCCTTGTACCTCCCGGGGTTTTCCTTGTCATGAAAGGGAAAGAGACAATCCCACTTAAATTAATTTGGTTAGCTTATTAGAGAAGGGGGAACCAGGGGGTTGCACATCCAGCGCTAATCAGTTTGCAATCAGGTCGCAGGCACCTTTTCATTCATAAAAGAGCATTGCAAAACCTGAGTCTAGTTTCCTCTGGTCAACGAATTTTGGACATACACCTTACAAATCTCAGTCATGTTCATACGCTATATACCTTGCCAGGTGAGGTAAGGTGCGGTGAAGTGAGGTGCATGTAAATGTTCGCCCCATGCATCCTTTTCCTAGTTTTTGGGTGAAGCTACACAGCAACCTGTTTGGGCAGTTCCCCAATATTCGTGAAGTGGTTGCAGCTATTTTTTTTATCAGATTGTGTGGGAATCTGGGTTTTATCCCTTTTTCAACCATCCCTCCCTCAAAATCGCTGTGGCAGCTTTGTTAAAAAGTCCAGTAGTTAAAAAGTTCTCTTCGGCGCCTGGGGTCAAAGATGCTCATTTGTACATTGCAAAGCAGACTAGCATTTCCCACAACAAAACGATTCTTATGCACAATTAATTCGGTTTAGCATCAGGACAGCAGGCGCAAACTCCATTTCCCCCTGCAGTCAAGGTACTGCTGATATTTAGGGGATGTTAAAATGCAAAACCTCACATGTGCAAGGAATTTTTCTTTTTTGAATCGAGGTTTGCAAGGAACTCTGTGTGTGCGTGTGTGCGTGCATGAGCACACACACGTGTTTGCTTTGTATCCAACCCCAACCCTCTCCAGTCTTCTGTCCTCCAGACATGTTGGACTACAGTTCCCACCATCCATAGTCTTCCCTTCTCATGGTGTGCCTAAGCACAGCATCCTCAGTTTCGTCATTTTTGCAAGAAAGGAAAGCTCTAGCTTGATTTGATCCAGGACTCTCTTGTTTGCCTTTCTGTCAGTCCAGGATATTTGCGAAGCTCTCCTCTAGCACCGTGTTCCACACACACCACTCTTCTTCCTGTCCCCTTTCCTCACTGTCCAGCTTTTGCAGCCATACCTGGTGATTAGGAATAAAATAGCACGGATGATCTTGGCCTTGGTCTCCAGTGCAACGTCCTTACGCTTGCCCTTTTCTCGTTCTTTCATTGCTGCCCTCGCAAGTCACAGCCTTCTTAAATTCCTTGCCTTCTGTCTCTCTTTGAACTGATGACTGAGCCGAATGCAAAATCTTCCACGGTTTCAGTTTTTTAATTGTTGGCACGAGCACGGTGAAATTCTTCTGTAGTCATGATTTTTGTCTTTTTAATGTTCAAGCTGCGGACCTCCTTTGGCACTTCTCCCAATTTTATTAGGAGTCATTTCAGCTTGCTGCTGCTTTCTGCCTATAATAGGGCATCGTTTCCATAGCTTAAATTATTGGTGTGTCTTCCCCTGATTTTCTCTGCTTCCTCTGATCCTAATCCAGCTTTCCTTGTGAGAGGTTTTGGTTCCAGATTCAACAAGCAGGGAAATAAAATTCACCTTGGTCGGATGCCTTTGCCTATAGGAATCCCTTCTGCTTTTCCATATTCTGTCCTAGCAGGAGCTTCTTGTCCAAATTACAGGTTAGGCATCAGGTCAATCAAGCCCTGAGGTACCCGTTTCTTTCAGGGTCATTGATAGGTTTTTATGATCTGCATTGTCAGAGGCTTTGCTGTAGGCTATAAAGCACAAACTGATATGCTTCTGTAGTGCTTTCATGTGCTCGAGTGGCCAACGTATATTAGGAATTCTTTAAACTAGTTCCCTGTCCTGAGCAGGCAGCTGGACCAGATGGCAAAAATGTCTCCTTCAAACTCTATGGATTTAACCCTAGTTCCGATTTAGAATGGGCGAGAATTTCATTTCAGGTGATTATTTTTGGGAAAATATCCGAATTTGCAAATTTATTCATCTTTACAACAGAAAGCACTGTTGTAAAGTGCCTGGCGACAGTGACACTCACATTGGTGACTTCCCGATTAGACTTCTGTAACACACTCTACGTGGGGCTGCCCTTGAAGACAGTCCGGATACTTCAGATGGTGCAAAATATTGCTGCCAGGTTGCTGCTGTCGTTATTTGCTTTTTGGCACCAGGCCAAGACCTTTTTATTTAAACGTTATTTTTATTGTTGATTTTATTTATTGATTTTAATTTTTTTTGCCAGGAAGTCTCCAGTATTTTATGTATTTCTATTGATTGTATTTATTTATGGATTGGAAGCCACCCCAAGGCTTATGCGAATGGGGCAGCATATAAGTTTTCCAGATAAATAAAAAAAGCACCAGAGACTTTAAACTTTTGTATGCAGGTAAAAGTGAAATGAAGCAATTCATCCTTCTCTATTCCAGACCGCATCCGCCAGACACCAACCATTTTTGCTCTCACCCAGTGAGTGTATGCTGTATTTATTTATTTAAAGTTTTTCTATGCCACCCCATTATTTAAAAAGTCTCTAGATGGCTTACAAAGAACAAAAATGATAACAACACCACACATCACACTGCCTCTAAAAATGATAAAAACAAGGATAAAACCAATGAATTGTTAAAATGCCAGGAAAATAAGGTTTTCACCGAACACCAAAAAGAGTAGAGCGATGGCGCCAGGTGAACCTCCCTGGGGAGTCTATTCCATAGTCAGGGTGCCACCACCGAACAGGCCCTTCTCCGAGTAACTACCTTCCTGATTTCCTTCAAAGTGGGCTCCCGGAGAAGGGCCTCTGCCTCCAATCTCGAGGGACGGGCCTTAATCTGTGTGCAGAAATGCTTTATTCCAAATGCAACACGCCAACTGGGCTGAAATTCTGGGTACACACAGACAAATGGGAAGGCTCAGATGCCCAAGCTCCCAGCCCAGTTCAGCCTTTCCTTGTCAGGTCGTCATCCTAGCTGCATTTGCTCTTGTCTGTTTTGCCACGGCAGGAAAGGGGAGCCATGGAAATACCCATCCAGGCCTCTGTGGCACGTGCCACGCAAGAGAGCCACCGGTGGGTCTGTCTGAAGAGCAAGTGGGGGGAATGGGAGGCTGCTTCTGGCTGGCTGCCCTCTGGCACATGCCTGGCACTGCAGAGAACCAACCTGGTCCAAACACCTGGGTCCTTCTTCAGAGCTGGGCATCATGGGGAGGGAATCCTAGATCACCTGTGTGGGGTGCAGTGGAATGGTGGCCGGGAGCATGGCAGCGAGGGGGCAGGTGGGACAACCTCCTGGCTGCGCCCCATCCCCCTCTTTGCACCACCTGCTCCTGGAGCAACCAGACAAAAACCAGAACACGATCCAGACCCAGTCTGCAGCCAAACACCAACCCAGAAACGCTTCTCATGTGGCACTCTTGCAATCTGGTGTATCCTGAATGCATCAAGAGAGGCAGGATGGGACCCACGGGCTTTGCGTCCCTACAGCTGCCCATTCCAGCAAAGCAAATGCAGGTCCGTAGAGTGAATTCTCTGAACTCGGGGAGCCGTTTATGATTCTGCCCCACTGCCATCCACATGTTCAAGTTCTGCAGGAATGTGATATGAGCAAAACCTATAAAGACGAAAGATGGGCACATTTCCTGAAAGTGCAGTCCTATATGTGGAAACCCCATGGAACTGAGCGGCTACAGGGCTGCAGCTTTAAAAAGTCTAAGAGGCTTCCATCCATCCATTCCATCAAGAGTTCTTCCAACATCAGTGCAATCTGAAGTGGCTGAACTCACGTCTGTGGGCCAAACCAGGCTCGCTTTGCCGCCCACCTGCTCTTCAGAGGTTCCCTCAATAGCATTGGCCCCTTTCCCAGGTCACTGGCGCTTTCTGGTCGCCCTCGTTAAGGCCTTCTTCCCAGCTAAAGGGTACAAAGCCACTTCTCATTACCAGCTGTAAGAACGACTGAAAATATGCTGGTGTTGTGTGTATTTTGTGCGTGCGTGCCTGTGTGTGTGTGTATCTGTACATTATAGCTGCATGTATATGTTGTAAACACTGTGGAAATTAATGAAAAACGTGAAGCGTTCCAAGTCATGACTGGGGGAGAGGAAAATTACAGGCTGACAACCATTAATTACAGAATAAATGTTATTCAGAAGCTGAAGTGATGATAGTTGGAAAGACATACAAGTACAGTTTGACCTACAGTTTTATTTACCACTTATCAGGCAACCTGAATGTCACCATACCTATGCAAACAATGTGAAGGCGTCACACTGAAATAAAAACCTAGCTGTGGTTAATTAAAATGATTTAATCAAGGCATATGTATTTACAATACAAGGGCTGGAGCAATAAACAGGGACTGGCGGGTATTCTGTACATCAGCGCGAATCTAATAAAGATGAAACAAGGATCACAGCCCTTGCCGGGATGCGGCCACTCAGCACAATCCCACTTTCAGCTGCCCGTGTTGAGGGTTACCGATCACACGTTGCTGGGCATCGGTGGTGTAGTGGAATCGGGGCACTCGGAGATGCCGTACCTGCAACCTTTCATGAGCAGATATCCTGCAGTTACCTGCCTCCTCCCACAGAATCCCCTCTTCCCTCTGAGCTTAGCTGCAAAATTCATGCAGTGAAGTTATGTGGGGTTTTTTTGGGGGGTAGTAAATTCCCCCACAACAATCCAGACTTTCCTCTTGGAGAAGTTTGGTTTTGAATAGGCGATGAGGACTTCTACAGAATTATGTATGGATCCATGCCTTTCATTTCTCTCCCGCCCATGGCTGAAGTTCTTTAAGCATAAAAGAAACACGATATACTATAAATACCATAGAAACAAGCAATGTTAAAATTAATTTAACACAGCTAAAAAATATACCATATAAAGACCCTGCAAAGGAAAAAAAAATCACCTGGATAATTCACTCAGGTCCCTGGAAATCCAAGGAGATTGTTAAGGGTTCCTCATAAAGGGTTGTCTTTATCTGGCACTGAAAAGATGGCAAGTTTGGCACCTGGCGGGACACAGCAAGGAGGTTGTCCCAAAGATGGGAGGCCACCACAAAGAAGACCCCCCCCCCCCGTTTCTGCTGCAGAGAAAAACTGGTTTGGTGATGTGGGTCAATGTAACTCACTGCATTTGTGAACTTTCCATGGGGTGCTTTCCTTATTTATTTATGTGTTTATTTATTAAAAGCTTTTCTATCCTGTTTTTTCACCAGAGTCTCAGGATGGTAATACAATAATAAAGCACAGCATCAGCAGCAACAAATAAAAGCATCAGCATCGACCCATTTTAAAACAGCATTCAATCTTAAAATATTGGGAAAATAAAAAGGTTTTGGCCTGGCACTGAAAAGAATAAAGTATTGGTGCTAGGCACACCTCCCTGAGGAGATGTTTCATAACCAGGGCGCCCCCACCGAGAAGGCCCTTCTCCTGGTAGCCACTTTCCTGATCTCCTTCAAGAAGGGCTCCTGAAGAAGGACCTCCAATCCAGATCCTAGGGGGCAGGCAGGTATATATGGAAAGAGACGCTGCTTCAGATACTCAGGTCCTAAACTGTTTAGGGCTCCATAAATCATCATCAACAAATTGGGCCAGGACTTCAATTGGTAGCCAATGGGGATGGTAAATGAGATATTCCTTGAAAACTGATATTCCTTGAAAGCATTAGATATTCCTTGAAAACTGTCATGAAAAAGGCAGCATTTCAAGCTTCCATGGATAGTAGCACCTCCTGTGTGGTAAAGTTAAGTTGAGGGAACTCCCTGGGGGAATTGTCTTGACACCTTCCAAGGTTCTGGCCCTCAGGAGAGTCTGGTGAGGCCCTGCTGCAGACAACTCACTAAGAAGGTGGGTATCTATTTATGCTATTCCTTCTTCTCCTTCCCCCTCCCCCCCCCCCCCCCCGCCACAAATAAGCAGCACTCAAGGCAACTAACAGTAATGCAGCCAAGATTAAGGTTGTTTAAAACTTCATTAAAAATGATCCTAAAAGGAATAGATTAAAAGTCCAGCTTAAAAACACAGCAAAAGAAACAATGGCAGCACCCAGCCATGCCTCGTCCACATACCAGCTTCCACTCAGCAGGGCTGCTGGAAGAAAAATGTCTTTTCCTCCCAGCCGAAGGACAGCAGGAAGCGACCCAACCAACCCTTCTTGCCAGGGAGCCCCAGGAAGACAAAATACGGAGTTGGGATGGATAACAGGATGCCCAGGAGCAGCTTTGCCCAAGATGTCAGATGCTTTGGACTTGGGCCAAGCTGGTTGGGGCTGATGGGAACTGAAGGCCAACACATCTGGCCGTTTCCAGGTTCGGGAAGGGTGTCTGACAAGTTCCTCCGTGTCCATAGTGTGGGTTGTCCTCCTGCTTTTGGAGACAGAGTCCTAGCAGCGCCCGCTGTTTATCTGAGTGCGATGGCCAAGGCGTGGAAGAGGCACACTGCGTGGGAGAACAAAAACAACGGACTGTCTTGAAAGTGTACCAAGCCACGCATTTGTTCTCCGGGCTCAACAGCTCCTTCCGAAGATGGAGGATGCAGCTCTGCTGTCTTCCACCCCCTACCAATCAGTTCTGTCAGCCCATTTGGCACCCCAACTGTTGGGAGATGCTACCCCACAGACTTGCACTCCCCCTTGTGGCTCTGTGGGGGCACACCCACTGAATTGTGTGGCTCCCACAGACTCCTTCACAGAGAAAAAAATCACAGGTCCTAATTTGGGCTTTGCAGCAGGCCAGGCACTGTGCCAGCATGAGCGGCTTGCACGTAAGCCCTGCCCCTGCAGCATATGAAATATTTTTGTTGCGTCTAGAAGCAAAACATTAATTGCCAACTGATCAGAAGGCGGTAAGTTTGTGGGGCAAAGAGTCATTTTAAACCAAAATTGTTCTTGGGCAATGGAACCATAGCGCAGAAGCCAGACCTGAATGAAGATAGCTATTTTTCACCTTTAAGTGTTGCATAAAGGGGAATTTTGGTCACTGTGGCTTTCTTCATTGTGTCTGACAACCTGCCTCTGCCAAACATTTATTTTCTGGTCGACTTGCTCATGATGAGCCCTGTCCTCTTAGACCTGTGCCCACCTGCTAATTTGGCCAATTGAGGATTCATAATCTCTCTCTCATTTTGGGCAACCAAGTGCCCCTCGCCTTTGAAGCAAAACTGGACCAACTGCAAACATGGATAAGGCTTCCCCATAGTGACCTACCTTGCAGGGGTGGCCTATTTTACTGGATGGTTCTGCAGGGATTGCAGCAGAAGTCGGGGAGAGCAAATTAAACCCCCCGAGGGTCCCAATCCAGCCTGGTGAGCTTCCCCAGGCCCCTTCTTTTGGCCTCCCTCCTTTCCTCCAGCACTCATTTAATGGTTTTCTTTTGTACGGTTTGATGCTTGGTTAGTGGCAATGAGAACTTTTAGGTAAACTATGGAAGCAAACAGATGAGGCCAAAATGCTGAGGAGGAGGAGGAAAGCAGAAGCAGAGGAAAACCCAGCATTGTTGAATTTAAAGATTGTGATGCTTTAAAAGAGCCATCTCAGACTTTTAAAACTGGCTGGGAAGTCTGCACAGAATGTAAGAAACTGTGGAATGACTCACCATCTGGGGGAAGGAAAGCTGCATGTTACACAGGACTAGGAAACGGACTGGAAATGAAAATGCCCCTATGACGCTGCCCTTGTCCAAATCTATGGGGTGACCGCACTTGGAATTTGTTTCTGGTACAGTTCTGCACCTAAGAAGGATATGGTAGAATTGGGGGAAAGTGCTGAGAAAGTCAGCTAAAATGATCCCAGGGGTGGAGTAGCTCTGTAGGAAGGACCTGATGGAGTCACGTCACCAAGCTCACATCACTCATGGGTTCTGGTGCAGGCAGCAAGCCTGGTCCTGACCTCTGTGTGGGAGTCCAGTTCAGTTCTTTCCCTTGAATCTTCGTCCTTGGTGGGTTGAGATTGATGACCTCAGCGTCAAATTGCCTCTGACCAGTGGCCTCCAGAGCCAGGTGGAAAAGGGTTGTCTGGGTCTCTGATTTAGCTGTAGTTGTCAGCCTTCAAATACTGTGAGACTGCCTGCTGTGTGTGGCTTTCAAGGCTGCAACTGCTCAGTTTTTGCCGTAAGGTTCCTTGCAATAAATGAGTCTCACGGATTTAGTCTCCTGCGTCTGATCACCAGGACTATGGCCCATAGGCAGAAGATCTGGAGAGAAGCTGCGCTCTGACCTCAGAGCTCCCCAAACTCTCTGGGGTCAGAAAGCAGATTCAAGATGGGTCAAAAGCAACTTTTTAAGGGCCAGGGTGGAGAGAGGAGTGGGGAAGCCCAAATACATGGGGGGCTCTGAAGGAGGCACTTCAGCCTCCTTCGCCTCCAAGATACTCCGTCTGGACAGGCAAAGCACCTGCCTAGCAGAAATGCAGAGCCAGGAGATGGAAAGGCAAGGAACACCAGCAATGAACTCTGCTTGGAGGCCTGTAAACCTCTGAGTTTGGGGACTTAAGGAATCTCAACCAGACTGTGCTTTAAATCATAACATAATGCATTCCAAACAATGTTGCTGTTGTTGTGCACTGTGGCGTCATCTCTGACCTACAAGGTCCCTATGAACAACAGCCCTGAAAACGTCCTGTACAGGAGAGCCCTGCTCAGCTCCTCTAAATTCAATACTGTGGGCTCCTTTACAGGTTCAATCCACCTCTTGTTTGGTCTTCCATTTCTTTGGTCTTTGGTCGTCTTTGGTCTTCCTTTTCTTCTGCCTTTGACTTTCCCTAGCACGGTGGTCTCTTCCAGGGAATCCTGCCTTCTAATAATGTGTCCAAAGTATGGCATTTTTGCTTCCAAGGAATGCTCTGGCTTGGTTTGACTTGCCTGTCTTTCTCAGTCCAGCATATTCACAAAGCTCTCCTCCAGCACCTTGTCCGGAACGCTTCCATTTTCTTCCCATCGGCTTTTTTCACTCTCCACCTTTCACAACTGTACACTATAATTGCAAACACAACAGCATGGATGATCTTGGCCTTGGATTTTTGGTTGTTGTTGCTGTTAAACAAGTTGCTATTTATTTGCTTCTTCAGACATCTCCCATCCGTATTTGCATGGCCCCTTTCGATCACATTCCTCGAGCCAGTGTTTACAATACGCCCCAACCTTCCTTTAAAATGCTCAGGGTTCCCAGTTCCAGTTTGGCTGACAAATCCCAAATGTCCCAAAGCTGCCCTAGGAGCCCGATGGATGAACTGAACTCAGGGGTTCGCGCCCTCAGTCCTCCATTTTCTTCTCTATGCCTCCCAGCTTGTATTTAAAAATAGCTCTTCGTGAAAGAGAAGGGTTGCTCACCTCACCGGCTCCTGTTTATTCGTGGATTGCTTGATCTATTTATGCAACACCCTGCATTATTTCAAATCATTTCCCGTTAGAAAGATCAGGGTCGGTCAATGCCTGCTGAGACCCCCCCATTCTGAACAGTTCAGATCTTTTTTCCGTCACGAGGCAGGCAGCTCAGTGCTGTATGACTGGTTTAATTGTGGGCTGTAATAAAGGTCATAATTAATATCCCAACACAGACACTAACAAACAATTTTAAATTGCCAGCATAATCAAATGATGCCAACATCTACGAGCTACAAAAGTTCATTGCCGCAACTGACAATTTCTTAATTGTATTCAGTCATTCATGGAAATTTTATTAACATCGAACTGATGTATCCTGCCCCGTCTTTGTCACAACACCAGGGATCTAATTTCATTATTTTCCACAAGATTTGCTTGACTACTGCCATGATTCCAATATTGCTTCAGTCCAGATGTTTATGCTATTTAAATTAGGAAGAAAAGGCTTTTGGGTAAACACAATTAAAGAAGTTTTTTTTTCCAAATTTAGTTTAACAAACTTCTTGTAATTAATGCATATAGCCGCAGAGTTGATGCCTTTTGCCTTAATTTTTTTTATTTAAATTCAGCCAGTCCCCCCCCAGCCCCCGCTCCCTTGCCATGATGCGAAACACACACTGCACGTGTGGCCCACTCGCGGCTTGAAGCCACCTTTCCGTTCCCCCTCCCCACAATTACGTTTGAGTGCTCATTAGAGTGAAAGATATTGGTGCTTTAAAAAAAGATATTTTTGCTCTTAAATTAACTCCTACTACATTTTGCATTGCAGTCACCCACTGTCTATGTTCTTCTCCCCTTTTGTTTATGTTCCACTTTTTAAAAAGATCTGGGAGCAAAGGACTTTCCGTATCTTTCCCCAGTTGGACTCAATGAAGGTGTGAGTGCTGGGCTGGGGACCTCGGGGCACATGGGCCAAGGGAGCAGAATATGAATTTGCCCCCTCCCAGACCCTCTGTGGGATGCATAGTACTGGTGATCATGGGACAGGCTCTCATCCTCTCTCCGTCATGCTTTCCTCTGGGTTGAGGGAGATAAGGACTTCCATGCCTTCCCCAGCATGGAGAAAGGGACTTATCTGCTACCAGTTGTAGGAACTGCCCCCAGAGCATAAACCAGGCCCCCGGGTGTCTGCCCAAAGCCCCTCAGCTGGCACCGCATCACTTCCAGATGAAGGTAACAGTGGGGATCCCTTTGGCAGTGGCCTTGAAGACCACCTCTGCCTTCTGGAGCAACCCAAAGAGGCTCCAGGGAGCAGACATGGGCTTTCCAGGGGCCAGATGAGGCGTGTGGGCTGCCAGTTCCACATCCCTGGTCTAGGCTCTCCAGGCAACCCGTTTGGGGGTCTGGGTACATGCGGCACTTTGAGAAGCTTGTCATGGGCAGCCACACAAAATGGCACCCATGAGCAGCATCACCTGCCCAGAAGACAGACACAAAGCAGAGGTTGTGGTCGAAGCCACAACACACTAAGTGACTCCTTTCGGCCTAGAGTTTTCAGCACCAGCAGAAACCAATTGCATGCCAAGGAAATGGGCCGGTTTCTGTTTGGAAGGGAGCGGAAGGTGGGGCAGCCTGCCAGAGGTCGCCACGTGGCCTCCACCGCTGCATGTGCAAGAGGAGGAGCGTGGGCAAGGGGGCAGGCTCTTCTTCTGCCACTGCCCTGATCACGTCCAAGGGCTGGTGGAAGAAGGGGCATCTTCAGAGCCCTCGAGTCCTCCATACAGTTTTCTTGCCTAAGGTGGTCAGGGCAGCATATTCTTCATGCTCAAGGCAAGAGAGGAGCAAACCATTCTAATTTTTTTTCCCTTGCAATTCGTGACTCTGTTCATCTTCATTAATGAACCCTGATTTCATTTTGTTATTAATTGGGTGACATTGCCTCGGATTGGCAATTTATTCATTGCACTCACACTTGTTTCATTAGTCTCGTCTGGATTTGCTGAAGTTTTCTTGTTGTCAAGATGGAGCCATTATTCCAATAACAGCCGTGCATATTCCTGTAACTCTTCCTGGTGCTGGTGAGGCCGAGTCATTGCAACTTTGCTGAGGACCTTTCTAGGAGCTCTCCATGGTGGTCCACCTATTTGGGGAGAGCTCCTGGAGAGCTTTAGAGCTTGCACTGGATAAGAGGAGTATCATGAGCCTTCCCTGCCTGGCAGACACACCTTGTTTCATCTAGAACGTCCCAGCTATAGTCTCATTCTGGAGGATGGAGGAATGGTCACTTCCAGAAATGGCCTAAGAAATTACCTCTACAGCCGCCAGAGCAACATGAAAAGGTAGCTCCCCATAAGCCCAACTAGCAGAAATATGTCCTACAGACAAGATTTGTATTTTTACCCAGCCAGCTCTCTGTGCATTAGTTTCAGCAAACATGAACGCAGACATATCAGCCTCATTCAGCTCCACATGTCTTGCGTAAAGGCTTCTACTTTGTGCAAGAAGCACAATGAGTATTCAGCTGCCTCCTCTCTTCACAGCTCCCCCTTCCAACACCTGGATGGCGGCAGAGCCAAGCCAGACCCTGCCCTTGCCTTCACGCAACTGAGGAACACTGCAATGCACTTTAAGAAGGTCCCACTGCAAAATCGGGGTCCCCAGAACGCCAGTCCAGTGCTGGAATTGCCTGGGAATCCATAGGCCCAGTGCTGACTTCAGGTTTCTGGGGGCCTTTGCAAAGACACCCTCCATCCACTGTTCCTCATCCCCTCTCTTGGCAAGGCTGCCCCTTGCTTGCCTGGCAGCCAGTGGGCCAGGACTCTAGGCCATCTCCTCCTTCTCCTCCACCACCAGGAACCGTGAGGGCCACCAGTCAAGGAGCTTGCAGTGGTGAGAAGGACAGGCAGGTCCCAGAAGGCTCTTCTCGGTTGGCCCATCGCGGTTGCTCAGGCCCCTGGCAAGTGCCCAATAATGGCTCCCCTTGGCACCAGCCCTGACAATCGGCTGAAGCAGCACGAGCCACTCCAGCCCTAGGTAGGCCAAAGTAAGTTGTGCGACGAAGCTCAGACTTGCCATTAGAAATGCTGCGACGGTGGCACTGAGGCGCACAGTCTGTGTGGGGATGGTATCGCGAGCCACAATGAGAGCAAGAGTCCAATCCTACGCTTGTTTAGGCAGAAAGGAAGCCCTGGCACTCTTAGCATGCCCCAGGCAGCACGGGGGCTGGAAAATGCTGGAAGCACTGGATTTTTCTATCTAAAAATGCTGAGGATTGTGCTCCAAAGAACTTAAACCTAAGTTGTCTTTGCTTTTAACAAAGCTATTTTTAGCTTTTAATAAAACAATTTAAGCATGAGGGCTCAAGTGCTTATCCAGCATTTCTGCATTCATTATCCAGGACACAAGAAAGTTTCATTCTTGTGGAGTAACTGAGTTGTGGGGGGGAATCCTCTTCATACCTGTTCCCATTTGTAAACAGGGGAAAGGGAACATAATTAATTAAAGGGAACATGAATATAATTATTTAACCTTTATGAATATAATTATTTAACCTACTGTTGTAAGCCGCCCCGAGGCTTCGGCGAATGGGGCGGCATAAAAATGTTTTAATAAATAAATAAATAAATAAATAAAATAAGGGTTTCTTTTAACAAGTGAATGGGAAATGACTGCAGGGTGGGGGCATGCCCCTGAACCCCAGCATCTTGGTCATTCTCCAGGGGGCATCAGGATCATTTGAGGCCCAGGTGGGCTCAGTTGCACAAAGTGTCCCTACTGGCTTTGGTTGGTGGCCCAGCTGTGGCCCTATCCAGACCACGAAGACCTGGCTTCAGCCACCTATGCTTCAGTAACCTCCCAGTTCGATTACATAGGGCTACCTTGGGAAACAGTTTGGAAACTGCGGCTTCCAATGAAAAAGGCAGATGCCAGAATGGAAGAGCCGAACCTGTAACATCTCTGCTGGTCTGCATGAGTCTGAGGGCAGATCCAGGGGCCTATAAGGCTCTGCATGGCTCAGAGCCAGGAGAGTGGAAGAACCTGCTTCTCCTGGTATGAGCCTTCCCCCTACACAAGGTTCACAATACAAGGCCCTCCTCCAAGGGAGGTTTGGAGGGTGGAGCAGAGAAGAGGACCTCACCAGTGGGCCTCCATTCAGGAATGCTCCCCCAGTGTGTTCCACTGGACATCAACATGGTCACCATGTTTGTACCAGAAGAAAACTTTCCTGCTCTCTCAGCTATTTAGCAAAATGGGCAATGTTTTTTGTGGGTTCTGGGTTCTTTGGCTGTTGAGCATGAAAAAGTGTTTCACCTTTGTGTGTGTTCATGCTTTTCGCTTCTGTTATTAACTTGCATTTTAGTGTTTCCAGACACCTTCCTATGCAAGTTCAGACAGAAAAGGGGTCTACCTGACTGGGAGTTGTACACCTTTCTTCAGCCCAAACTTCCATAGGATTGCACCTTTAATCTTGGTAAACAACCTAGCGAACCCAAGAGTATCTGGGGCATCATGTCACAATCCTGCCCCATTCTGAGATTTTGCCACAGTTCCAATGGTCTGGATGATGATGACGATGACAACAACAACATTACATTTATACCCTGCCTTTTTTCTCTTATGAGGAACCCGAAGTGGCTTGCATCCCTCCATTTCACCATCCCACCCATTTCATTAATCTCTTTTAATGTTGTCTGCCATTTTAATTAACTGTAATTCATTTTTAATCATTAATGTTTTATCTATTGGATTTTATTGTTTTTTTCCTTTCTTGTAAGAAATCCAGAGAGCTCTGGATACTGGCGGTATAGAAATGAAATAACAAGAAGAAGAGGAGCAGCAGCAGTAGCAGAAGCAGCAGCTTTGCGAAGCAGGTTGGGCTGGCAGTGAATGACAGCACAAATTGGTCGAACGAGCTGCATGGTAAAGAGGAGACTAATATCAGGATCTCCCAGGTCTCCAGTCCAGCTCCACACCACACTGGCTTACCCCGTATGAGGTGACCGAGAGACCAGTATGGATTATTCTTGGGACTGCAGATCCAAGAGGACTGAAATAAAGGGACTCTGTGGCCCACCTCTGAGGAAATGGCACGGATGGGGATCTGCCAATAATGAAACAAAGGCTTGAGTTGGGATGCTCTGGAGTTTCATAGTTCAGTGGTAGAACACATGCTCTGCATGTCAACATCCCCCAGTTTAACCCTCAGCATCTCAGGTCAGGGCGAGCAAGACTCCTCCATGAAGCTTTGACGATCTGCTGCCCATCTGTGGACACACTGAGCCATCTGGAAGAGGATGGACCAGTGGTCTAACTCGGAATCAGGTGGCTTCCAGAGTTCCTCTGCTTCTATGTGTTTCTGCGGGATGTTACATAGAGAGCAGGATGTTGCGCGTCCGTCTTGATGGAAAGCAATGATTGGCTGAGGCAAATTGTTCTGGGGGGAATGTAAATAATAATAATTCTCCTAGTATGATGATCAAAGGAAAATTGAACTAAAGGACTATGAACAAAGACATCCCGTGCATAATTCTAGACATTTTTCAATGAAATGGTTTCAAAAGCCAGGAGTAGATATTGAAAAAGCTGGTGCGTGTTTTCCCATTAGGAGCCCTTCTCTGTGGTGGAAATCTATGTTTGGCAACCACTCCATGTATACTGTGTCAATTTTATATTTTAAAAAGTTGAAAAAATATTATCCCAAGAACATACGTAAAATTATAAATATTCAGCACCTCAAGCTTTTGATATACTTTACTGCACATGAACGGAGTAGCTGTCAAAATTACAATAGGCAACTCAAGTAATTATGCAGATTTATGCAAAACATTAACAAGAAGAATTAAATGCACAAATGAGGTGGCTACACTTGAATTGTTAAGATTATGAATAATTACCATGAATCTTTTTTGCTCTTAATATAACTTGTTTTTGATAAACAAAGCCTTAATTATCAGAATCCTTTGGAGAATATTGGTGACCTTCATTAATCTTACAAAACAAGTCTCTTGTGTTCTGCATTGTAAAGAAGCACATGCTTGGAATAAGTACACAGACCATGGGAAAAGCGTATGCTAATGGCTACTACAGAACCGTTGTGCACCGCAGCCAGGCTTCTCTGTCCAGAGCATTTGGCATGCAGAGCAGACGGAAAATCAATGTGCTTGGGCAAGGTTCAGAAGGAAGATGAGATTTCGTCAAGACGCGGGGAAATAGCTCAGCCGTGTGAAAACTCCACATTGAGATGCATTATGACAGGATCGAGGAAATTTCCTCTTCCTCTTCCTCTTCCCCCTTTCTTCTGGATGATGAACATCAATACAATGTGACTTTGAGAAGACTGTTTAATCATGATGTGCATTCTGAGAAAATAGGAGGCGGCCGCTTTAGGTTGCTTTCCACCTCCCAGTGCTGTGTCCAGTTAGGGCATCTTGCCCACAGTTCTCCACGGTGGGGTCCCATGGGCATCCCTCCGCTTGATCTCCCATTGGTACTGAGTGTGCGGCCAGGCGGGTTGGAGAGGTGGCTCCAGCTTATGGCTCCACAGGTCAGGCTCTTCCACCCAAACCATTGGCTTTCCCAAGGCTCGGATTTCTTTCCTCGGCCAGCCACTGGGCGGAGCTGAGGACCATGGTGGCGCTACTCACTGATGTCAGCCTGCCCTCCTGGTCCTGTAGGGTTGGGGGAAGAGTAGGGGACCGCTGGGCCCAGCTTCCCCTACTGTGGCTTTCCCGGGGCATCGTGGGAGGAAGGATGTTGAACCTTCCACCAACCTTTTCAGGCACCTTTAATGCAGGCTGGGGGAGCTAATTCTTTTACAATTTCTTTCTACGGACAGCATGCCACGCTTGAGGACTACCTTAGGCATCAAGGTCTTTATCTGAGAGTCATCTGGCAGGGCTCCTCTTCCATAGAGCCGATAGAAGGGTGTATATACAGCATATTCTGCACAGCATCAGGAATGATGGCAGGGCAGTGCGAGCCGTATCGGAGGCGAGGCAGCGGATGCCAGTGAGAAAGCAGGAAGGGGCGACAGTCCTCCTGTGCCACTGGGAAGCTGGCCACAAGCTTTGGCTGAGCACTGCTGGAGGCAGGAGAGTAGGCTCGGTGGACCTTTCGCTCAGCCTTCCCCAACCCAGACCTTCCCTGTGTTTTAACTTCAGCTCCCATCAGCCCGGCCAACAGAACTAATGGCTAGGCATACTGGGAGCTGAAGTCCACAAGGCGTGGAGGTCACCAGGCTGGGGACAGCTGCTTTGGCCTGATCCGGCAAGCCCATTCCAGAATAGAGCACAATGGATCGCTGCACACGTTCACTTAACTTTTGTTACAGGAATGAGCACCGCAACCAGCAGGAGGGTATTTTGAGCACCAAATCGATGAGCTATGCCCGAAGAATAAGAACAGGCTGAACTCGGTTCAGTCAATTAGGGTACTGGCTTGCGTGCGCGCTCAGATGTGATTCCCTGGCGCACATGGCAGGTGGAGGGCTCCGGTGGGAATGGCAACTCAGACTCGGGGGAGGAGGAGTGGAGAGCTGGCCCAGCCGTGGCTCAGGGTTCTCACTCTGATGCGGGAGTTGTTGAGGCTAGCGAGGCCCCGGCTGCCCAAACCCTCCCGGTGAGCCAGCCCGAGCCGGCTCTGGATTGAAGCACTCCAAGGACAACCCCTGAGCCCCCTCCCACTCCTGGTTGTAGGAAAGATGCTGGCAGAGAACAGGCTGGGAAGGGGCTCTCGGGAGGAGAACTTGACACCTCGGGAGATGTGGACGCAAGGGCCCATCGACGCACTTGCCAGCTGCACCATTTGGGGGCTCAATGGGAAGAGCATTGACATGCCCACTTCCATAGCGTGCCCTCCTCCAGAGACCATCCCCAAAGGGTTCATAAGCAAAGCTTTGGGTGAAGGGGGGGGGGGGGGGCAGAGCAAGGGGTCAGCATTCCACCTGGTGTGCGTGTTTCGGGGCTTGTGAATACATTGATTCTTTATGGAATAAAGACTCTTCCAGTAATTGCTGAAGTGCCTTTCTCCTTTGGGAGGGGACGCCTAGCTCATAACAGGTACAGCCCCCACGCTCTGCAGCCATGATTCACATAAACCTGCCAACAGGAGACCCCTGAGATGGGGCACAGTGCGGTGCTCTGCACCTTGTGGCAGGTATGTCCTCCTGGTGGCCATTTTTGGCTGCCTCGGAGAGCTAGGGAAGGGGGGGAATGGGCCAGCTGGAGCTGGCAGAGGTTCCTGCCATGCCCGTTTTTTTCCTGACCGTGTCCCTGTCGTGCACTGGCTAGGAGGGGTCACAGGACATCAGAGCTGGGACTTGGAAGAACCTATGGTGTCCTGGAAAATGTCAACCACAGGAGTCCAAGAGACGAAGGAAGGATGGAAAGGAGGTCACACCTATCGACTCAGTAATCTAGACGCCAGTTCATTTGGTAGGTCAGTAGCAGAGTCCCCTCACTCCAGACGAAATGGGGCCGTGGAGAGGCAGCCCAGAGAGTCTGGGGGAGGGTGGAATCGGAGGTGTCCGAGTGCAATTCTTTGCGCACCTTCCTCACTGTGGGCCCATCACATTTGCAACTGGGACATTGCCAGACCAGAGACAGATGCCTGTCTATGCAACCCCCCCCACCCGGATGAAGTAAGGGGGAAATGGCAGGGAAGGGGCTTTTCCTGTTATCATGTCTCATCTCTGCAATGCCCTCTGTGTTCGGTGGAATTGCCACCCTTGTTGCTCAGGTTCCATCAAGACGGTTTTATTTCATACCTATTTTCAGTACAGTTTATGGTTTTGTTATGCCTTTTCCACTGCTTGCCTTTATTTGCCATGCGCCTTTGTCTCCTGTTCCCATTGTAACTATTAGTTTGTTTGATGTTTGGATGACTAGCTTTTAAATTTGCCGATTTGATTCTCTGTGTTTTTGTGAGCCGCCCGGAGTGCCAAGACTACCCTTGGGAAATCGGGCAGCATAAAAAGTGTCATAAACAAAACCGATTAATCGAACTGGCACGGGCATCACTAGGGTGATGGGGGTGAACCCCATTCCATCCCCGCTTCATCACTTAGGGGGCAAGGAGACTATTTTTGCTATTCCTACATCCTGGTGTCTCATGGTACCAGAGAGCCCGTCCTGTCCTTTCACCTTGACCCTGTTTTCTGCCTCCGCTCCAGCCACCCCTTTTCCAAAGGCACCTGCGCCTCTGACACGTGGGCCAGCTGCTCCGTTGCCGGATGCGACAGAACCATTGCGATTTCTGCTTCACTGGTGATTTCTACATTGCCCTCCTTCCTTCAGATAAACAGTGGGACCTCTTGGAGTCCCCTCAGTTAATTTCAGAATTAATTTGCAAGGCTGTCATCATCGGTGTAACAATTCACTGATCAACACTTGCAGTTCTTCATAACACTGTCAAACTCCCAGCTGCCACGGTGCCAGTTTGGGCTGCGTGGCTGCAGTTGTTTCTCCCCCTTCTCTTCCCCTCTCTTCTCCCCCACTCCACCACCGCATCCATCCTTGCGCCCAGGCCTAGGCATTCTGTCTTGGGACTACTAGTAAAGGAGGACTTTAGAAGCATTAAGTCTTTACTGCCAGCTACAATATCTCTTCCCTAGAGAGCCAGCTGTCAGATCAATGGTGTTTTTGTCATAAAAAAATCCCTGGAAAGGGACTCAGATTTGTTTTGCCAAATGTCAAGTAGCTTTGATGCATAAAAACCAACTTAAAGAGGTCACATTTCAGCAAAATTGTCGTCATCTTTTTTTCAAGGTAGTTGCAGAGTTACGCAATGAATGAATGCCGACCTGGATCCTAAATGAAAGCAGAACCTGGAGTGGAGCTTTCCTGAGACATACGGACAGGTGCATGTCAGGATGAGTTACGTGCATCTGTTTTTCGAAACATGTCTCACTGGGCATCATGTCAGTGAAAATCAATCTACCCAAAGGCACACTCTGGGCAGCTTTGTAGGACATTATAGTTACCCTGTAAGAGCATCTAAGGTAACTGTAGGCATTACTTGTTTCCAAGAGACTAAACAGCAACCAAAATGTAGAGACGCTGGCTGCATTCACACAAAATTGCAGACACCCCTGTGTGGTTCCCATGGTTTGCAGGATGATCAAGAATTTTCTGTGTTATCATGGTTTCTATCTTTCCCCATTGTCATCCCAATGTTGGCACATATCCCATCAGCCACTGTGCCTGAAATTCAATCATAAGGTGCATCACTGCCTGCCTTTGTTACCTGCCTCTTCCTCACTGCTCCACCCATAGAGGCTGGATGCCTTGAGCAGCACCTGTAGTTTCCCTCTTCCCAGAAGACTCTGCGGTAATTGCATATCAAGGCTGTGGAAACCATGATCCTCAGCAAGTCATGATGGTTTGGCAAAACCATGGAGCAGGCTGTTTCTTATGGTGGTTTCTAAAGACCAAACCAACCATGGTGAAATATTGCAACTGGGTCTGGACAACACAACAGACCAAAAGTGCAAAAACCATCCATGGCTTGTTGTGTTGTCTGAACTCAGCCCATCTACTGACCAGGGATGGTCACTATGGTCAGGCCATGTCCCTGTAAAAACACTGTGTGCCAGCTGGGGTTGCCCTGTGAACATCCCATCTGTGTGAGTTGTGAAATTTCATTCTCGGGGCTCAGCTCTGCCAGAGCACCAGCACCTCTAATTAGGGCAGAAAGAAGTTAGCATCTGCCCTCAAGGATTCCCTAGAAATACTTTAAATGAACAGATCTGGATCTACTGTTGGATCCTTGGATGAGTTCTCACAGATCTCCAAGATCACCATTTTTTACTCACAGTGGATTAGAAAGCACAATAAAAACAATTTCTCTTTTCTCGCTGGCTCTTTCATGTCCCTGCTCTCACAGTCTCAGCCTTCCTCACTGGTATACATGGATTGTCTTGGTGGATTTGTCACACATTAAACCAAAATAAACACCGTGCAAAAGCAGATGGGGAACCAGATCGGCTCTCCTTCAGGAGATTCCTCCCTTCTGCTGGTGTGATTGTTACTCCTGAAGATGGTCCCTGGATCTTAGTCTGGTGCCTCAGCTTTGGCCATTCCACCTTGGGTGACCCTGCTTGGAGAGCTGCCCAGTGAGACATTCTGGCTGCCTGGCAACACTGCTCTTGGCTTTCTGATGCTCTCAAATGTCCTCACCATGACAAGGGGGCACCCAAGATCAAACCAAGCTTCCAGAACTTGCCCTGGAGGCAAGAATGAAGAAGGGGGAGGTGTCCTACTCTGGGCATATTACAAGAAGGCAAGGCTGTCTGCAGAAGACAAACGCACTGGGGACAGCCACAGGTGGCAACAGCAGCAGAAGACCTGACATGCGATGGACCGATTCTGTAAAGGATTGCTGAGCACAGCAGTGTGGAGACCATTCGTTCATTAGGCTGCCATAAATCAGAGTCAGCTTGATGGCAAAGAACAACGACAAACTAACGCTTACTCAACGTCCTCTTTTCTTCTGGTCTGTGCTTGTTTGTTGAGGTCCTGCTCCTGAAGCAGCCAGGAACAAAATCCTCGCATCGTCTGTAAGTTCCCCTTGCATTCTACGGAGCTGGCAATCCCATTTCCTTCTTCTCTTTCCCGGTTTCTTCAAAGGACTTACTTCCACTCTGCTCCTGATCTTTGTCACCAGCCCTGGCTGCGCGCCCAGTTTGCCAAGGCCGTTCTTTGGGGGTGGCATCCAGAACCGGAGATGGTACTCCAGGTGAGCTCTGACTCAGATGGAGTGCAGGGGCGCCACTAGTTCCCACACTCTGGACTCCGGTGCGATGTTGATTCAGCCTAAAATGGCATTCACCTGTTTAGCCACCAAATCCCACTGTTGACGCACTCCAAATATGTGCTGAGCGCCTCAGCTGCAGCCCTCCCCTTCCTGTGCTAGCCCAGTCCGGAGCCACTCAGGACCCCGTCCTGCGCCCCCTGCCCTCCGCGCAGGGACGAGGCACAGTGCCAGCCTGTCTCATGCCACGTGCGCATTGCGGCAACCCTTTTCAGCCAGCCATGGAAGGAGAGGGGAGGAGCCGGGGCGCTGGCAGGACTTAGAGGGAGCTCTCCTCCCCAGGATGCCTCCCCCTGCCCCTTTCTGCTCTCTCCAGTGGCAGCTTCGGAGAAGCAGGCATGGAGCTCCTTTTCATACTGTCTGCAAGCAAATGGATGCAGGCTCAAACTCTGGAGTCCCAGCTCCAGGACTGTAGGATTTGGGATGCTAAATGGCTCTCCAGACAATGTTGAAAGATTACAGGATTGTGTCCTTTAGGCTACAAATGTTTAAAATACTGTCTTGGATTGGGTTCAGGAACAAATGTCCAATGATCAAAGATAAGACAATTAAGGTAAAACACCCACCCCTTTCCTGGGAATATTCTCCCCCTAAGAAAGTGTGGATCCTTCCTTCCTTGCTTCCTTGCTTGCTTCCTTCCTTGCTTGCTTCCTTCCTTCCTTCCTTCCTTCCTTCCTTCCTTCCTTCCTTCCTTCCTTCCATTTCATGTGTCTATTACATTAAGGCAAGTCTCCTGGGAGAAGAACATCCTGCTAGAGAAAGTCAAAAGCAACAAAAGAAAAGGAAGGCCAAATAGGAGATGGATGGACTCCATCAAGGAAGTCCATAGCCTGGAATGGAGGACAGAGAAGCAGGGATGTCATGGGAGGGACGTGCTGGGGGGCCGTCATTCACAGGATCACCAGAAGTCATAGGCAACTTGACAGCACAGAGCAAAAGTCATGACATTGTGTCAGTATCCAAAAGTGCCAGTCCCACCAATTCTGCGGCACAATCGACCCTGCTGCTTGGTCCCAACACAGAAGGGAGCTTCCCCCTTTGTTTGTTTATTTGAATATTTTTATCCCGTCCAATACAGTTCATCACTGGATGGCTTACAATATAAAATACCTAATAAATACACCGATCAACAACAAGATAAAACACGACTGAGGATATCAATAAAAACATAATCAAAATATGTAAACTTTAAAATATTGGGTAAATAAAAAGGTCTTGACCTGGCGCCAAAAAGCATATAAAGTTGCTGGGGCGTGTGCTCCACAGCCGGGGTGCCACCACAGAGAAGGCCCTCCTCTGAGTGTTCGCTCTCCTAAGCTCCTTCAAGGAGGGCTCCCAGAGCAGGGCCTCTGCTGCGGATCTTACGGGGTGGGAGGGCATATGGGGAAGAAGACGTTCCTTCAGGTATCCTGGTCCCAAACCGCTTAGGGCTTCATAGGTTAATGCCAGCACCTCAAATTGGGTCCGGACTTCAATGGGGAGCCAGTGAAGCTGGCAGAGGGCCAGTGTTACATACGTCCCCCTTCTGGAAAGGAGCTGCCTTGCCCGCTGGGGGGCCTGCCTGCAGAAGGGCCACATGCTCAAGGGTGGGGTTGGCCACGCATGGGGCAGAAGCAGCCCTGGCCCCCGTGTGCAGAAGCAGAAGCTTAGCTACTGCCCAAGCTTGGCGACCATCAAAATGTCACAGGAGGAATTCTGAAAATGTCGAGATTTGGTGCCTGCTCTGCATAATTTGATGAGAAGCCTGGTGGTTTCCCATTTCCATTGCCTAAACTGCTCCCAAATGTGCCATTTTTTCTCCACCACTTCCCGGCGGCCACACTTTTTGCAATACCTGAGGGACAACATGGCCCAAAGTCCACCGCAAGTCCAAGGAAAATTTCAGACAGGAAGCTCACCTTTGCTCCCTACCACACCTATTGAAAAATAAATTGTTGAAATGTTGGCCTCAACTTTAAGAACAATACCCAAGTTGCATGTTTTCATCTGTACTTTTCCAAAGATACGTTCCTGAATGGATACAAAGTAATAATCATTTCCATTCTGCATTGCCCATTAACGCTCCTGTTATCAGAAGACAGATATTTAAAAACGGGGGGGGGGGGAATGTATCTCCCCATTGTCAAGTACAGAGAACATCAAAATGTCAAGTGCAACTTAGCTTTCGAATTCCCTGCAAAGTCCTTCATTAAATCCTGAGGTTGCTAACAAGAGTTCCATCTACTCCCCTATTGAAAGCTGATACATAATTGAGATCCCGCTTTAAGTAGAAAAAAATGGAAAATAAAATAAACAAACATTATTAAGCGGCATTTATTCCTGAAGTGCTTTTTTTAGGGCTGAAACGTTTATCACGGCATGCGCTAGAAGTTGTTTAACGCCACTTCCATTTTTAATCAAAAGTGTTTCAGTAGCGCAGGCTTCCTTCCGAACTCGTAAGCCTCTTATCTGTGGAACACCAGAGCGCCGTGGTCGCATCCATGGAAGGGGTCCTATTGATTGGTCCCTATTGACTGCCGTACCCGCAGCTTCAGCCCCACTGCGAACCCCTCAAAGCATTTGTTAGAAGGCGATGGGCAGAGCTGTCAAACTTCTGAATCCACTTTGGGATCTGTCTCGGGGACCACCTTCCCATGGTAGGTGGGGCCAGAGCAAAGCAGGCAAGGCCAAGAATATAAACCTGTCTCAGCAGAAACCTTCCATAAAGCTTCACAGCGGCATTTCAGCTGTTGAGAGTGAGGCGGGCCGGGCATGTGCGCCATTAAACAACTGGAAGTGGGGTAGAGTTGAGTCCAGCCCCACGAAAGAGAGGGTGAGCACGCCACGCTAAAATCCCTCTTTCAAGTTGTGCAAGTTTTCTTCCCCATGAAAAAGGCTCCCATTTCGCAGCTGCATTCGCAGGCAGTTTCCAAATTTATTTTCCTAACTTGTTTTTTCTTTTATTCATCCTAACGCTGCAAGGCAGGCAAGGGTGCTGCGCACGTGTCTCCCTTCTGTGACACTTCGCTCTGCAGCCTCCCTTTTTTTTCTTCTTCAATACTTCGTATTGTTAAACCGTCCCAATAATTCAGGAAAGAGATGGTCTACCAAAGTTTTACATAAATAATTAAGCAAATCCCTGTGGCTCCAGACATGAAAGAGGCCCGGGGAAGGAATTGCCCCATGAACATCTCCTGGGGCTTAAACTGAAAACCATACCCCCATGCAGGTCACGGGCTGCCAGAAAAAATATGGCACAGTGAGGGACAAGTCACCGCTCTGCACCCCTCAGCCACCTGGTGAGCCAAGTGTGCGCCAGGAGCCTGAACCCAACCCGGCAATCTCTCCAAAATGCTCCTCTCCTTTGAATGCCTTTTTGTAAGCAAATGGCATGCAGAGAGTTGAAACATAGAAACAGAGCGAGTCAGAAGAGGCCTCCTGGGCCATCTAGTCTGACCCCCGGCTCCAGCCGGCTCCGTTCACGACATGCCCACCATGTGCATGTCTAGCCTATCCTTGAACACCCTCACCGATGGGGCCTCAGCCACCTCCCGTGGAAGCCCATTCCATACCCTCGGGGTCCTGACTGTCAGGAAGTACATCCTGGCATCCAAATTGAACCTTGGCTCCCTGAGCTTGATTCTGTTGGAGCACATCCTGCCTTTCTCTGCAGGGGAGAACAGGTCTCCACCCACCTCCATGTGACATCCCCTCACATACCTGTATGTCGCCAACAGATCCCCTCTGAGTCTCCTCCAGGCTGAAGAGACCCAGTTCCCTCAGTCTTGCTTCATACCCCATCCCCTGCAAACCGGCCACCAACCTTGTGGCCCTACGCTGCACTGACTCCAACCTGGCTATATCCTTTCTGTAATGTGGGGCCCAAAACAATATTCCAGTTATGGGCACACCAGAGTCATATAGAGTGGTAGTAATACCTCTCTCGGTCTAGAAGCCACACTTGTAGCTATGCAATCAAGGGTGGTGTTCGCCCTCTTGACCACCACATCACACTGCTGTTTAGCCTGCAGTCAACCAGTACCCCGAGGTCCCTTTCACAAGTGCTGCTCTCCAGCCACTTGTCCCCTAACCTGTAGTTATGACAGCTATTCCTATGCCCCAAGTGCAAGGCCTTGCACATATCCACATTGAACGCATCCTCTTGTCTCCTGCCCACTTCCATGGTCTGTCCAGATCCTTCTGGACCTGGGGTACCTGCTTCTCCGTTGTGGCCGCTGCCCCTGTTTTAGTATCATCTGCGAATTTGATCTGCAGACTGGTCACCCCCTCTTCCATGTCATTGATGAAAAAACTATGGGAGACATTTTCGGCATAGCACCGGGAGGTGATCAATCTCAGACACGAACTTTCAGTTAATATACACACAGACACACACACACACAAGTGTTCACAATGGGTAGTCTTACCTTGGGCCTTTCAGCCCTAGATGGGGCCAGAAACAGCCACGCACAAATCCTGACCTGGAGTGTGATGCGTCCAATCCAGGATCCTGATTTCCAAGGTGGGAGTGCAAGTCAACCAAGTGAGGAGCGTAATGGAAGGTCGTGTCCCATGCGCTGACACCAGGCCTGACCAATCCAGAGGTTCTGTATTGCCTGCCAATCATAGGAACCGATGTTACACATCATGGCTTGCTTAGCATACATTGTCCCAGCTGGCTGACCAAGTCCTTCAAGCTTCTGGCTTAAGCCCCTGGAAGGGTTGTCCAGCCTCCATCTTAGACCCCAAAACATTCACAGCACATTCTCTGAACAGGAAGTTCCAGTCTCATTCAGCTAGTCCAGATTATCTGTCCTGGGGGAGAGGAGCTAGTGTCCTACTTTGCAGAGGGCAGTCCTCTCTTCGAAAATGTCCTCTCCTTCAAAGGCAACCTAATCTTAGTCTGGTGTACAATTCAAGAAGCAAAAGGCCCAACAATGGAGGTGCCTTGGATTCCCATCAACCCCTAAGGGCCTGGATGGCAGACTGAGCAGTCAGATGGGTGATGGAGGCATAGTCATTCCCACTTTGATGACAGGCATCACATATCTATAACCTGAAGGAGCGTCTCCTTCCATACATGCCTGCCCGCCCCTTAAGATCAGGGCAGACGCCCTTCTCCGGGTGCCCTCCCTGGAGAAGATGAGGAGGGTGACTACCCAGAGAAGGGCCTTCTCTGTGGTGGCACCCCAATTGTGGAATTTGATCCCCAGAGAGGTTCGCCTGGTGCCGTCACTTTATTCTTTTCGGCGCCAGGCCAAAACACTTTTATTTTCCCAATGTTTTAAGACGCGACTTAGTTGAATTTTAGTCGATTGTTAGTTGAATTTTGTGGGGGTTTATTATTGCTAAATTTTAGGATGCTGTGTTTTAATTTTCTTTTCTTTTCTCTTCTTACATTTTGTATTGTTAAAGCATCCCAAGACTTGGGTAATGGGACGGTCCACAAAAGTTTGAAATGAATTAAATAATTAATATTAAACCACACAAGTGCATGCATCTGTATTTCTAAATTATTATTCATTTTAATTCCTAGCCACCCTATAAGTGGAGTTCTCTGAGCAGTGCACAGCTATTGATCAAACACAATAAAATGCCATGTAAAATCTAAAGAACAGCAAAAAATAATAAAATTTCATGAAAGGTCTATGGACAAACTCGAACAACTTAACCAGGTGGGATAGGTTCATGCACCTCGGCCAGGTAGAAGCAGCCGAAAATGCCCACCCCGTGTCCTACTGAAGCCATGAAATGCCTCAGCACTGGAGGCAGTCTTAGCCTCAGCATGGGCAATATTTGGAACACCTGTGTCCTGGGTGCGCCTCTTGCTTCGGAGATGCACGTCCCTCTTCTGGATGCTGTGCAGACATTTCCCCAAGCTGCCTTGCAGGTGAGGAGGGTGCTCCTACGCACGCAAATGAGCTCCACGAAGCCCCCCGCTGGCCAGGGTTGCACACGCCTGCAAAGGCAGCCTGTGCTGATGCACAAAACTGCAGGGGAACCGTGGCTGGGACTGACCACCGTTCTCTTGCGGGACAGATGAGCACGCAGCGCAGCAGGAAGGGCGCTTGAAAAAACGGCTTGCTCCTCATCGTAGGTTTCCAGTGCTCTTGGCCTGCGTAATCAGCCGTGTGCTTATCTGTTCAGTCGCCCATGGCCTTGCCGTTTATTCATTTATCTATTTATTTTTCAGCACTCTGGAGATGGAGAGCTCTGGAGCTAATCCTCACCATGCACCATCATCTTCCGTTGCAAACATGGGGAACAGGTATCCTCTGCCTTCCAGAAGTGTGGGACTACAACTCCTAGCATTCCCCAGCCAATATGGTCCATCACAAGGGGAATGAGGTGTGATCCGATCCATCACTTCAGTATCAGGTCGAGTTCTGGAACAACCCCCCGCCCCGTGTTCAGGGCCGGAAATAATACATACGGGTGAGCAGAAATTAGAGATCTGGATATTTGGACTTAAGTTCCCAGCATTCCTGATCACTGGTCTTTCTAATAGGAAACTTCTATACAGAAACTGGACAGCATAGAAACAGAGCGAGTCAGAAGGGGCCTCCCGGGCCATCTAGTCTGACCCCTGGCTCCAGCCATCCCCACTCCTGACATGCCTACCACGTGCATGTCCAGCTATCCTTGAATGCCCTCACCGATGGGGCTTCAACCACCTCCCCTGGAAGCCCATTCCACACCCTTGGGGTCTCCTGGGCCATCAGGAAGTACTTCCTGGCATCTAAATCGAACCTTGGTTCCCCGAGCTTTGCTCCGTTGGAGCACATCCCACCTTCCTATGCAGTGGAAAACAGGTCTCCACCCAGTTCCGTGTGGCACCCCCTCATATACTTATACGTCACCAACAGATCCCCCTCTCCTCTTCTCCAGGCTGAAAGACCCAGTTCCCTCAGTCTCGTCTCACACGGCTTTCCCTGCAATCCATCCACCATCCTTGTGGCCCTATGCTGCACTGACTCCAACCTGGCTATATCCTTCCTGTAATGAGGGGCCCAGAACTGAACACAATACTCCAGTTACTGGCACACCAGAGTCATATAGAGTGGCAATTGACAGCCACCTGAGTGGGATGGTGTAAACTGGTGTCCTGCAACAGCAGGAGGCTGGACCTGATGGCTTTCCTGGCCCCTTGCAACCGTACTAATCTATGATTGTATGATTCCAACACCTGGGAGTTGAAATCCAAAGTATCAAGAGACCTACATTGTGCCTACCCCAAAGTACTCGGCCCGTTATTGTGTGTTTGTTACACTTGTCTTCTCTCAAAGCATGTGCTTTGGATTACATAATATTGGAAGGAATAAATTCACCTTAAACCTGATCTGTTTTGTCCTCACAAAATTTATAGTCTTCAGGTTCCAGTGTGTGCTAAGCCTGAACCAGCCAAAAGGCAAAGACTGTGTATCAACATCAGCACTTACAATGATGTAAACAACTTCAGTCTTTCCTCCAGCTTCACCAAGCCAAGCAGAAAGACTGTGTAATCAGTTGTAATTATTGCTTTTGAAAATGTGAGCTTTACATTCCTCAGAATTCATTTTTATACACATACAGAGAGAGAGAGATACACACACACCGACACATGATGCTTCTCAAAATACATTTGCTCAATGCAACAAAGAGTGCGGGGGGGGGGGGGTGGAAAGGGAGGAAATTTCAAACTAAGTTAGGACATTCAAGTGTTATTTGCAGCAATCACGATAAAGTCAATTTTGGCTTAAATCATGATTGTCATCAACACTCACAAAACATATTATTTACCAGATGGCAATTTCACTCAAGCAAACACATCAAACTTATGTTTCATTATTGCCAAATAAGGAGGAACTTGCCACTGGGATAACCTCCAGTACTTAAACAAACAGTTCCCCACACACAATGGGTGATGCAGCTCGTTATTTGGGACGCAAGCCGTTCCGGAGGATTTCGCCTGACTCAGCACTGACAACCCTCGTCTGGGCAGTGGCTGCATCACACGTCTCTGCAAAGAGCCCTCTGCTTTTGCTCCGCATTGTATTGCAAGATAAAGCAGCCTTAGGGAACTGGCACCTCTCCAGATGTGTTTGGACTACAACTCCCATCAACCATGGCCGATGGTCATACTGTTCAGAATTGGACTGCCATCAGATCTGATGGGACACTGGTCTTCTGCCTGAGTTAGAAGGATTTGAAGCGGCAGACCCTGTACTCTAAGGAAATGCGCACGTGCAAAACTTGATGCCGATACCGTCTCTTGCCTGTATCAAATTGCATCTTCAGGTTTCATCTCACATAAAAATCTGCACATTTTTGTGTATATGTTTCTATAGTATATGCCTCTGTTGCTTCCATCTTCCATGCATGAATTATTCTCCAGCTGATTAAAGTGAGCTTATGCATTTTTTTCAAAAGAACACATTTTTCAAATGGATGCATCCTGCCAACCATGTTTTTCACAGGGCTGACAAATCACACGGCAAGTTCGGAAAGGTTGACCTCAGATTGCAATCAAGTCTGCTTTTGGTTTGAGCAGTGGACAAACCAGGATCAAATCTGACTTGGAGCCTGGTTTCCATGCAAGAGGCAGTTCTTGGAGCAGTGCTGGGTCATGGAGCCTAGCTTCCATTTAAATTTCCCAGAATGCCCCCAACTTAGTGTTTTACTGTTGCATTATGGGGAATTGAAAGGGCAACGAGACCCAACTACCCAGTGCTGCTCAGAGTGTCAGGATGGGCTCCTTGTTAAAAAGGGGCAGACAAGACAAGTGTCGCTGTTGACACCACCCATGGAGATTGAGTTGACGGACTGACTGTCCAGAGTGATGGAGCAGAGCCAGGGATGTAGCCCAGTGTCTCTTTATTAGCTGGGACACTGATATTCTCTGCCACCCACCTTAGAATCCCCTATTCCCTCGGAACTTAGCAGCAATTCTCAAGATAGTTGGTGAGAAATCCATTTTCCCAGAAATAACATGTAGTTCTCTAGCGCAAGCCAAAGAATTGGCTGGGAAAGCCAGTCCCGTTAACTTTATGGAAGGCTTGGTCCTAGCTGAGTTGAACATTCCTAAAACTGGTTTGCTGATATGGTAGTCAGCATGGCTACCTGCATTTTTGGACTCTGCTTCAGAGCGAGAGTTGTTGGTGCCCATGGATGCATCTCCGCCTCTTCCCTGCCCCCCCACCCCGGGAGGATGAGCAGATGGGCTTGGAAGTGCAGATTTTCCTTGGCCCCTTGGCTGGCCCATTTCACAGATTCAGAAACAGACTACAGTGGTCATGTCTGTTGCTCACTGAACAGGGGATCGTGTTCAATGAATCCTCCTCCTCCTCCCACCACTCTGGACCTATATTTATTTATGTATTTATTTATAAACAAGCATATGCATTTATGTCTCTCTGAAATAATAACAATATAGGAATGGTACATGATCCTCTACTCACTTCCAAATCAGAAGCAACCAAAGATGAAGCCAGGCCGCTGCTTCTGAATGAGGAATTGTGAACGGCTATTCTAGGCCGTTGTGGTTTTAAACTGGGTACCATACGCCCTGATGCAAGGATATGAATTAGCATAAGAAACAGAACCGTTTGAAAAACCCAAATATATATCAGCTTGGAGCGGCAAAGGGAAAAATAACTTTAGAAGGCTTTGTACTGCTTTACACTTCTTTCAACATCCCTGATTTTTGTAGCTATAATGTATTTAGAATGGAATGGAACTACTTAAGGTGTCTGGTTCAAGAAAAATGAAGATGAAACCTGTCCAGGAAACAGGGGCATAGAGTTCAATAGGTACAGGAGATGCTCTGCCTTTGAGGTTCTGACATTCTATCCCTCTACCTTCTGATATACTTTTGTTCATACAAATGTAGGACATGACGGCACTATGAAGCTATTTAAATGCAAAGGAAATTCAGGCCCTGCGGTCATCAGAAATTTCCCATTGATTTTCACAAAATAGACTCACGCCCTTATTGGGCAATTATGATCTTGCAGTCCAGAGTGTATTAAACTTACCCAAGATCTATGTTTTTCTTCTCTTGTTTTTCTTTTTATTCCATTACTTAGTCAAAGCATCACATCTTGCAGGAATTCCTAAATAACCTTGCTGGCAATAAAATGCAAATGGAAAAAAAAGGTTTATTATTAGAAGGACTGGTAGTATTAAAATCATCTTTAGGATCTTGGAGTGAATAAATAATAAATGACATTGGAAATGTAACCAGTTTTCATGAATAAGTCCGCACAGCAATGGGAATGTTACATTTAGTCACATCACGGATGCGAAGCGATTGCAGGAACTCTCAGGTGCCCCCACTGAGTTGTTAACAGGTAGCTGGGGAAGAAGAATAATGCATACCTTTTTTTAAAAAATGGTATGCGAAAACCATGTGGAGGTGGGGGTGAAAATTAGTCAATATATCAAACGTAATTTCCTTGGCAAATATAAGAACAGAAAGTCTGAGTTGAGTCTATGATTCTATGAACCAATGAACCTGATGGAGAGGGAAGTGGGTGCCAAAGGAGGTTTTTTCGGCAGTGGGGCGGCCAGGGAGAGAGGCAGGGCTGTGAAGGGCCAGTGGGTATGCGGGGAGGTGGACGGTTCTCAGAAGTGCAGGAGGCTGCCCTGTGCAAGACTGCTGACGCCCGGCCAGGGCAGACGGAGCTCGGACCACAAAGCCAGGCTTAGTCTCCAACCATGTCTGGGACTCAGCAGATGCTGAGCATGAATGCCGTTCCCAAGCTGCAGACTGTGGGAGGCAGTGGATGGGGAGATGATAAAGAGGCCCAATTCTCTGCTCCTAGAAAATGGATCTGACCGGGTGCAACAGAGTCTCGGAATCAATTCCCATCATGCAGACAGCAGCCCCAGCGCACTGAACTGGCCTTCTCCACTGTGAGGAGATGCCCTGTGTCTCTACTGAAATTTCTAAATTTTCCCCCAGACATGCCAATTAGCATATGCAAATGTGTGTCATTTTTTGCCCTCTTTTTTGGAACTGATGGATGCCTCGTTTTGGGGCAATGTGTCACCTCCACTCTTAAGTGCACGAAAGGGCAGTTTTTTGAGGAGCTTGCAGTCTAAATTTAGACAGAGCATAAGGGCAGAAGCATAGAAACAGAGCGAGTCAGAAGGGTCCTCCTGGGCCATCTAGTCTGACACTGGCTCCAGCCGACTTCACTCATGACACGCCCACCATGTGCATGTCCAGCTTATCCTTAAACACCCTCCCCGATGGAGCTTCAGCCACCTCCCATGGAAGCCCATTTCACCCCTTAGGGATTCCAACCATCGGGAAGTACTTCCTGGCATCCACCCTCTTGGCTCCTGGAGCTTGGCTCCATTGGAATGCGTCCTGCCCTCCTCCACAGAGGAAAACAGATCATGCCCCACATCTGCATGGCAGCCCCTCATGCACCTGCACATGAAGGGCACCTGGAGCAGGTAGAAGGGAGGATTATGAAGGCAGGACACATGAGCAAGTGTGCTCAGTCTCATTTGAATTGCCCCGAGTTCGAGATCCCAGGAAGCACAATCTGTCTTCCCCCTGGCAGACCAGCACGGGGGACACCTGTGCTCTCCCCAGGGTTTCCAGTTCGACCTTGGTTGGTGTTGCCATTTCTGGGAGAAACAGCAGCGCTGTCGAGGAGAAGGGAGAGAGGAGAGTCGCTTCAAAAGGAGCTGGCCGGGAGCAGGAGCTGCGCCAAATGGGCTGCTCCTCCTGGGTGGGACTTTGTCTATGGGGGGATTGGGGTTATATATTATTATTATTATTAACATTATTGGTATTATGCACTGCATTATATATATTATAATATGTATTTATATTATTTATTGCATTATGTATTATATAATTGCACTAAGGTTTGTTTTGATTTAGTATTGCTTCCTGTTAAATATTGTATTGCTTGATTCCATTGCTCTAATGTATTATTGTATTTTTATTATTGTGTTTTATTTATTTTTTTCTATTGTAGGCCACCCAGAGAGCCCTATGAGCCCTTCTTGGGTTCTTCCAACTCTGTGATTCTATGAACAAACAGACACAAACACACAGAGACACACACGCTCCCTAAACTTGCAGATCTTGCCACGTTGTCTGTGCTGTACCATGGAAATACCTTGAAATATTGCATATCTTGAAATATTTAGAAATATGAAGGCTGAGCAGGATAGAAAAGGTGGGTAGATTTAAAAGCAACCAACATTTTGTTTTTCCTGTTTGGAAAATGTTGGGCAGGGCATGTTTTCTGGTCTCCCACCCCCAACCCGCCTCCTCTACCCCACGTTTTCTGTTTTTCCCTGCAGACTTTCCCATCTCTATTCTATTCAGAAAGGCACTTAATGATCAGGAATTAGCAGGCACTTCTTTTAATGGCAGCTTTATTTTAATGCACTTGCTTACGCCGAAGGAACTCTTTCGGCCCTGGTGCATAACTTTTTTCCCTGTGCCGCTGGCTCATTTCCCAGCAGGGATAAATAACCTGATTGTTAGCAAACTGTAGGGATTCCAGGATTATATCCCACCTCTCAGATGAAGAGGACCCTACCTAACGAAAGCAGTTCTGCCAAGCAGCACTTTCCCCTGCCTCCCTTTAATAATTAGCTGGGTCTGTTTCCCCTCCCTGCAGCTCGCCAGATGTTTCTTGCCCCTTCGACCATCATCAATATGCCATTAAATGAAATTTCATTGACTGTAGCTTTACAGCCAGCAGTACGGTTCAGCAAGCTTGAACCTATAATGCTTTTTCAACTTTCTGACATTGAAAATAAAATTAAAAAATAAAGAAGACCACGGTTGACGGGGTGTGTGCTGGAACGCATTCTGGAGTCTCATTCACATGATGAATGCGTGGAGTTCAAAAGCTCGAGCGTTCGCAACTTCTTAGGAAAATGCACCAAGAGCTCAAAGACATCACTACAGTCCTCTTTTCTGGAGTCGGCCAGTGCTCTGCAGCCTTTCCCTGTTCCCGCTATGGATGGAGCTAAGGGAGCCCTGATTTTACGGTGGCTACTTGCACAGCCCTCAGAGAGGACATGGATGCGCATAAGGTAATTCCCTGTAAAAATACAGTGTTTGAAATGACTACGTCTCTGACAGAAATGCAGAACATCTCACCACGGTGGAGACGCTGACCTGCGTGGCTTCTCCGTCTTCATGGTCAACCTCAAGGTCAAGCTCTCCCTTCTTCTGCTTCTTTCCACCAGAATTGGGCAGGTCAGCCTCTCCAGCAGAGGATGTCTTCTGAAAGAGGACAGTCCTTTGTAAGTGAGAGACGTGGCCACCCAACCTGATGTACAGTACATCACAACTCTGTTCACATGCAAATGGACAGATTCTGGTCAATCCATGCCACCTGTTTTTCATGGATTCTCAGGTGTCTTTCGTTCCATCAGCACTCAATGACCAAAGATGATGATGATGATGATATTTAGGGATGCATGCGAATTTTGATCCAGTTGCATTTACATTTTACAACCCTCACTCCCAAGTTAAAAATGCCCCCCAAGCCCATGTGATGAGAAAACAGGCAGTCTTCTGCAGAATCCATAGAATGCATAGAAATCCAAAAACTTTGACTCCACTGTGGATTTCTCCATCATCTCTGCACAAGCCACCCACTCCTAGGTAAATCTACACAAGGCCATTGCCTTATGGGTCATACTCCCTAGTAAAATCACCAAGGACTGCTACCTTAGAGTACCATCTCATACAGTTCTACTGAATTTCATGGGACTTGCTCCCAGCTCAGTGTATATAGGGCTGCAGCTCTGATTTATTACTCTTCAAATAAGCAGAGGGGGAAGGCTGCCGGACACGCACCAGAACGTGTGATCTCTGTCTTGAAAACACCAAGGCAGGCATCAGTGCCCTCAAAACCTTCTCCGTGCTTCCCAGTATATATGCCATATCCACCTCCAATAGTTTCATCTCATGTGAAGAAGGTAAAAGGAGGAGGGTAGGTATGATCAGGAATGGCACAGCTACGGGAAGCTGAAGCAGTGTCTGGGTTTCCCTGGAATTGGATGCTCATGCAGAAGATGACCTCCATAGACTCGCAGACCCTACCAGCTCAGGCTGCGAGTCCAGGTATTCTCTGGAAAAGGATTCCATTCCTGCCCTCCCTTGTTGCTGATCCTCTGACAGAGATTCCATCACTGCTTCCCTGCTCACCACACGCCTCTGGCCTGTATCTAGCAGCAAGAAACAAAAGACATCACCCTGTCCTTTCTCTTCCTGGCTCACTTCAGGGCCGCAAGGGTATTTGGTTCCAACAGAGCCAAGCTCAGGGAGCCAAGGCTCCATTTGGATGCCAGGAAGCACTTCCTGACGGTTGGGACCCCAAGGGTGTGGGATGGGCTTCCACGAGAGGTCGTTGAGGCCCCATTGGTGCGGGTGTTCAAGGACAGGCTGGACATGTGCATGGTGGGCATGTCGTGAGCAGAGCTGGCTGGTGCTGTAGGTCAGACTAGATGACCCGGGAGGACCCCTTCTGACTTGCTCTGTTTCTATGTATTTCCAAGGAGCTCTCCATGGTGCTGAACCTTAAAAATTGGTGCAAGGAACCTTTTGCTGTGCCTCACTGTGAAAAGAATAATGCCCAAGGAAGCCATAAGTGTGGTTATGGCCATAAGTTTGGTTGATCTCAAAGCTGGAGAATTTTCTGCTCTTCAATTCCAATGGAGCAAAGCTCAGGGAGCCAAGGTTTCATTTGGATGCCAGGAAGCATTTCCTGACAGTTAGGACCCCGAGGGTGTGGAATGGGCTTCCACGGGAGGTGGTTGAGGCCCCATCGGTGCGGGTGTTCAAAGATAGGCTGGACATGCACATGGTGGGCATGTCGTGAGTGGAGCCGGCTGGAGCCTGGGGTCAGACTAGATGGCCCGGGAGACCCCTTCTGACTCGTTCTGTTTCTGTTTCTATGTTATTCTTTCCCTCCTAACTTTAAGCAAGAGCAACTCATTCCAGATGCTGACTCCAGATTTTGGAAAAACCAGCCATGTTTTAATTCATTTGGATCCTTCTGCAAATTCCCAGCCAGGTTTTCCTCAATCAAATGGTAGTTTCCTGGTAGGGATGTTGCTGGATTTATGCTGAGATCCCTTCTTTCAAATGTGAACTTATTTATTTTATTTGATTCTTATTTATTATTTACTTTATTTATTAAACACTTTTATAGGCCGCACGCACTCACACAAGCATCTTGGGATGGCTTACAAGAACAGAAGAAAAAACCAAAAATATAAAACGAAACAAAACAAGGTACTGCATCCAACCTCAGTAATAAAACCCAGAATAAAAGCAATTAAACACTGAAATAATGGGAAAATAAAAAGGTTTTCACCTGATGCTGAAAAGAATAAAGTTTTATCCAACCCATAGTGGTTAAGAGCATGGGACTGGGACTCAGGCGACCTGGGTTCTAGTCCCCGCTCAGCCATGGAGCCAACTGGGTGACTTTGGGCCAGTCACAGACTCTCAGCCCAACCTACCTCACAGGGTTGTTGTTGTGGGGATAAGATGGAGGAAGAGATGTAAGCTGCCTTGAGCCCTTTGTAGGAAAAAGGCAGGATATAAATCGAAATAAATAAAAATAAAAAGGGTCGCTGGTGAGGGCCACCACACATGCACCTAGAGCAGGCCCGGAAGCTGCAGAATGCAGGCCAGTAGACAAAAATGGGAAACTGGTATTGGAATGCTTGCAAGAAATAGCTGGGCAAAACTTTCAATGGTATTACTACTATTCACAGTTTCTCTCAAGCCTCTCTTGCCATTTCAGCTCCAGAATAAAACTGAATAATGGCTTTTGCATAGCTATTCCACCAACAGTAACTTGAAAATTTCAAACGTCTTGATAAATATATTCCGAGTGTGCCAAAAATTATATAAACTTTATACTATAACCTTTCTTCATTGCAACAGTACTTCAGTGGATTTTTATAATAAGGCAACATGGTCACAATTCAAATCAGCCCTGCCATTTTCCTTGCCAACTGGACATTTACCAGAAGCAGTTTAGAATTTAACTTCATCATCTGGAGATTGTTTTAAAAAATAGGTTCAGTTTATTAAAAATGACACCTAAGGGATGCACGGAGGGCCCTTTGCTAACGTCTCTGTCAAGTTTCCTCAGTTTACTTCTTGTCAAAATGCATTCTTTTCTGACTGTTCTCCTAGCCCCGCAGGGTCAAGCCAGCTAATGAAACCCTAGCTGTCTTTTTGGGCCTATCAACAACGGTCAAATAACAAAATGCAGTTTCAGATCCTGGCATGTTTATTGTTAGTGACGATAATGTATAAATTGATAGCAGACAGAATCGTTTTCTTCAAGCCAAGTTGACCCTTCCAAGAGAACTGGAGGGCAAAAACTTTTAGGTTTTGACTAGTAGCAGAATCGTTGAGCAAACAGAACACGACAGCAATGCCAGAGTGCATCAAACAGTGTAAGTAACGGTGGGAGAATGGAAGCGAATGTAAAAATGGATCCAGCTAAGCTTCTGAAATTGCTGTAAGATTTATTTACGTTTTAAGAAAAATAAATGACATCATAACAAGCCATCCGGAAGCAAACAAAAGAGAAGATAAGGCACCAGGTAACTGACGCAGCTCACATATTTTTCTGGTTCCATCTCTGCTATACATTAAGATAGCTGAATAGCAGTGTCACTAGGATTTCCAAAAACTACGACAACTTGTAATTTTCTTGCCATTGGAATGCCCTGATATTTATACACGGGCGTCAGGGACAAAATAGGTGAGGAAGAAGACTTAATCAATAACAGTATTGGTAAAAAGATTGTTCTCTATAGATAACACTGTGATTCATTCCGCACCAGGATTCAAAGTCTTCTACTTTTTGCTGCTTGCAAACTTAAGGCAGGGCTGGGTGTATAGCGCTTGGCCTAAGATGAACCAACATGCGGGTTTTTAAAAACACACAACACCGTACAAAACAACAAAATGTGTGCTTTTCTTCACAGAATGATCTCCCAAGCCCAAAAGCGCAAGAGCAACAGGCAAAGAGAGATCAGAAACTTCACCATAATGGGCCTGCGTTCAGCCATTGGATCAACATCTTTCAATTTATTAGCATGACAAAGGACACAATTATTTTGGATATGCCTGAATGCAATTTTCATTAACTTTGCAATGATTTATTAACAAAAGTGTCAGGAATGTAATAAAAGCAGTGGGACTCCTCAAAATGCCAAAATACAAGAAGAAAAAAATGAAGAATACAGCAGAATCTCCAAACATGCCTTGGGGCACCGGGTCAATAAGGTTTCCTGATTCTATCAAAAGCATCACCATGGTGAATGAACTCTGCAATTAACAAAGAATAAGCACAAAAAATGCTAATATCTCATTTGAATGTAATTATGCACAGATTACTGTTCACTGGAACCAGAAAAGGGGATTTTTAATTGTCACCCAAATTTATGCAGAATCCATAGATTCATATGAAACTTGGAGCAGTTGGGAGGGGGTATGTTTTGGACAGGACTTGGGATATGCAAAAAATGGACACCAAGATACTGGAAAAACACTCCGATTGGGTTTTCTGTTAATATATCCTTGCTTTGCTGGGGACAAATTGAGAAAATCCTTCACTTGGTTGAAGGAGGAGTTGTTTGCTATCGGCTGATGTTATCTGAGGCTGGTTTCCTAGTAAGTCTTTGTCATTTGTTCAGTGAAAAACAGTCTCTGGAAATAATGGGGGTGACCTGCAGTATATTCTCCTTGCGCATCTGTGTATAAGCACTTCAGGGTGCTGTTCCCCAAAAAACTTGTGCAAACATTAAGATTTGATTGTGTCTGTCCGTACAGGAAGTCAGGTGGGAAGACTGAGAAATGAAGACTTTGCCTTTGAAATTTGTGGGCTTGAAAGTGTTGGCAATGCTTGTTCGAAATCCTCTGGCAATTTTATTTGACTAAATTTTATTTATTATGTTATGAAGTCTGGGTCCAATTCAAGGTGCTGGTTTTGACCTATAAAGCCATAAACGGCTTGGGACCAGGATACCTGAAGGAATGTCTCCCTCCTTATATGCCCTCATGCATATAAGATCTTCTCTTAAGATCTGCGGGAGAAGCCCTACTCTGGGAACCCTCTCTAAGAGAGGTAAAACGGTCATCAGCTCAGAGTAGGGCCTTCTCTGCTGTGGCGCCCAGACTCTGGAATGTACTCCCCAGAGAGGCACGCCTGGCACCAAGTTTATACTCTTTTTGGTGCCAGGCCAAAACCTTTTTATTTAAACAGTATTTTAAAATTTAACATCTTTTAACCTTTAGTTGCTCTGTTGCTTTGTGATTTATTGTTCGTTTTGGTTTTATTATTTATTGTTGTTTTAATTGTTCTTTTAAATATTGTAAGCTGTCCTGAGATTTTGAATAATAGAATGGCATAGAAAAGCTTTGAATGAATGAATGAATGAATGAACCAACTCTTTCTTTTTTCTGTGTTTGGTTCAAAATAATAATATAAAAAATGAAGTTTTCACTATGATGGGACCACAATGGAGAAATTCTGTCACAGTAGAGACGAGATTTTTAAAATGTGATTAACTTGACAAGCACACAACAGCTTTTCACAAGACCAAGGAGGGCAATTCCGCTGTGCTTTCCTCAAACTTTGGTTGCAAGAGGAGAAAACCAGTGCAAGGCAAGGACATGTTATGTCTCAAGAAAAATACTCCAGCATCAACAGGAAGAAAACCAGCTTGTGAGGGAAACTATTTTACGGCTGTTATCTCAGCCACTTCTCTGCAGAGCTGGCTGTAATTTGTCTAAACATGCATAGGATTGTCACCTAAACAGCTGAACCTTGTGTGTGTCTGCTCCAGTAGTGAGTCCCAGCAAGTTCAATGGGATTTAGTCAGAAATAAATATGCACAAGATTTCAGCCCTTCCAGCAGCCTTTAATGTGGGGCTTAACTCCCCACTGATTCTCTTACACCCTGCCACCTGTGCTGCAGGAGTGGGACCCACTGCTTGTACAACAGAGATGTTAACGCTTCCTAGAAGAAGCCCCACATTGAGCAGAGAGGTTTGTTTCTGGTCTTGGACAGGTGGGAGGGTCCCCTTTCTGCCAGGTTGGCTGGACCATTCCCATCAGGAAAGGAGCAATTTTGCTCATTTCTGCATTCCTTCTTCCAAGTGCCGCATGTCTGTCCCAGAAGCAGCAGGTGCCATTTGTAGGGAGGGATTGGGGAGGCTCAAGGGAATAAGCAGGGGTATCAGTGCCCCAATGAGTATTGCCTGAAGAAAGGACACAGTCCTCCTTAGCATGTAACTTCTACTGATATTGGTAGAACAGAGAGATCAAGGAGCATGGAATTCAAGAATTCTGTGAACACCAATTCAGGTATCAAAATAGCTCACAAGGATTCTGACAGAGTACAGTTTATGGGAAAGGTAGCAACCATACCCACAGAGATGCTAAAAAGATACTCAAGATGCTCACAGATTCTCATGCGCGAGTCTGTGAAACAGATATTCATTTTTCTTCCGTATTTGCAGAAAGTTGTTCTCGACGTCCTGGTTTCCTCCACCTCCTTACCCACCTCCGTTCCTGTGAGTACATTGGCAAGGTTAGTTTGCAATAAGTTTCCCTCCATCGTTTGCATTTTAATACTATTTGATCTCATTTACATGTTTAAATTTGTTCCTGTAATAAAATTCATTAGTATGTTTATCATAACCACATAATGAATATAGCCCTTATGTAAAATAAAAAAAATTGAAAGTACATTAGAGACATTACAAGCTGTTTGAAATTACAGCACTTTGCATATTATACCTTATTAATTAAATTATAAATTATTTATTTATGTATTTCTTTAATCAGGGGCAACCACTAGAACAATATTGTATTAGCGGAAGAAACACAATACAACTCCAAAGCTAATTCGCACGCACAGAGACCAGCTTGACACAGAGAGGCGTGCCGATTCATTTTGTCGAGGTGGCAATGCCACTTTTCCTGCTGTGAGGCAAAAGACATGAAATAGTTGTTTAAAGGGCAGTGTGTGGGGAGGGGAGGGGGCAGCAGGAGAAATAATCCCACACAACGAAAAAAAGAAATTCTTGTTAAGATAATATCTCCCTTTGTCTTCCCTTTTTATGAACATAATTAGATCAGATATGCAGATGGAAAGAAGAAAAATCAATAATTATTTATGCTAATATCAGCTCCTTAACATACAGACTCGCTTGATGCTTGTAAGGGGAGGGGGACTAACCCGCTTCCATTTGATTTTGCCTTTGTCGTCATTGGCAAAGGGTTCGGCAACACAAAGGGCAAAGGGAAGCAGGTCCTCTGCTTGGAAAATCCTTCCAGAGGTTTTGCTGGGCTTCTGGGTGTTGAATGAGCTTCAAACATGTTACTGTGAAGAGGGTCCCTGGTCTATGTGGGCAGCAGAATGAGGCAGAATTGAGATGGAATAGTCCTAGTGCAGCAGAATGAGCTGTACCACTTCAGACTGCAGAAGGGGGTGGGCATCACTCATGTAAAAAGGTTGAGGAACCCAGCACCAAGAAAGCGGGTGGAATTCACTAGAGGGAACCACTGGCTGGCAGTGTAAGAAGACAGAAGGGAGGTATTTTACAACCTACAGATGGCAGGAAGCACAAGTGGAAACAAGATGCCACATACAGCTGAGCAGTAGTCACTCCCACATAGTAGCCTGTACCCATTTTTGAGAGAAAGGGGAGCCAATCAGGAGCAGCTACACTTACTAGAAGGGTGAGGCAGGGTCCAGTCCAATGAAGCAGAATGGCAAAGCAATCACAATCTATGTAGGACCCTCAAAAAAACTATGCCTGCTGAAGCTCATTCAGGAAGAGCTGTTGTCTCAGCGTCATGCAGAGGCCTTCTCTGAAGGCTGGCTGCTCAGAGCCTGCTGGTAACCTCATCTCCACTCATCCAGTTCTGCTGAGGAACTGGAATCCCTGAACGATGGCCTCTGGACTCATGGAAGATCTCCCACACAGATGCACACAGAAGTCAGTGTTTGCAGAGGCCACAGAAAATTCAAAAGAAATCAAACAGTGATTGTCAATCCAGACTGCTGCTCTTGGGAGAACAGAACTGCTTGTGTTTCTATAAGTGTGGGTAATAAGTGCCTCCTTGTTCCCTCTTCTTCCCTGTCCCTTTCCCCTTGTATATCATGTTTTTAAGCCTGTGGGCAGGAACTGTCTTATTAATTCCACATAAGCCACTCAGGGAGCTTTTGGCTGGAGGGTGGGGTATGATTGTAGTAACAAAAAATGGATTCATAATAAATGAGGTAGTAAGAAATAACTTCTAGATGCTGCTATCCTTCACTTCAAAAAGAGATGCCCTCATCTTGCATTCTTTGCTCAACAGAAATTCAAACAAAGCTCATTTTTATTGTATAATCATGGGTTACATAATCTTGGAAAGAGGTATGGCCTGGGGCATGGCTTGGATGGGGGTGTGGCTTGGAGGTGTGGCTCTGACTATCATGAAGGGAGCCCTACTTCTAAAATCGCCACTACACTATTGTAGCTGAGAGCAAAGTTCATAAAGGGAGAGAAGGGCAGCACCTATGAATAGGCAGACCTTTGTTGGAGGACCATTGCAAAAACATAGCAGAGTGGGAGCCTTTCCAAGATTGCAGATATTGTCCCTGAAAAACAGAGAGTCCTTTGACTTGTCTCTTGTGTTGCTTTGATGCCTGAAATGATATGGACACAGGAGATCAGGAGGTTAGCTCCACACCGGTTCCTCCACCCTGGGGTGGAACAATGTGGAACCACTCCTCAAGATTTACCTCTCCTGGTCGATTTTATCCCCCACTTCTTGCAGGTGGCCTCTGCTCTCTAGCATGGAGAGAATCCCCGTCTCCCAAAATGTCAAATAAGGACAGACGTTCATGTGATAACGGCTGCCCTTATGGAAGCCTCTGGGGCAAAGGGACACACAGGTGCCAGATGGGTCCTGTACCCCTTTCCTTCCAAGGGCATCCACATTCCACCTCCTAAGGGGCAAAATGGAGAGAAGAATAATGACCGAATAACCCAGACCCATATTTCTGTCCTACGAATGTGTCTTAATGTGGGGGCACGTAATGCAGGGAGGGTCAATAGAAGTCAGTGGAGGTTCTCCTTCCCAACTGTCTGTGTACCTGTACGTGTATCTTAGCACGAAGTTAGGTGCAAGGATGGAAGGTAGGCAACATCCATCTGCATCCCAGCCCCCAAGCAGCTCCAGTTGGGGAAATTTCACAAGCAACTTTTCATCCTGTATATGCCAGAATGTAGCTTTGTATAAATGAATAAATACCGTGACAAGAGGAGCGCATGGCTTTCTACCTGAGCTATGGTCATATGCTCAACCATAGCATTTCATTAAGCCGGCGCCTTCTGCTAAATAATTGCCCTTCTCCAGTTCCCAATGGCAGGCAATATTAGAGTCCAATGCATATTGATTTTTCTTAAAATACCCTGGACAATTTCAGCTCAAGAAGATGAATGTCCAGAAAAGTTATGAGCTTATGTGGCAAACCAAGAATAATAAGGAAAACTTTTAACGGCGGTAAAAAGAAGAAAAAGAAAAGGAAGGGGAGAAAAGAGAAAAGACTGACAGGGTGTCATCCATAATAATTCGGCGTTCTCTGACACAAAGTGGTAAAACAGGGAGGGGGGAATCAACTGTTCTTAAAGTATTTATTTTAGTGTCATGATTACAAGACTGACTATTATTACCTTAATAAAAATCATTCGGTTTACAAGTAAAAACATCTATGGGGTTGAATGCAAGAATAATCCAATCTAATTAGGACAACAATGTAGAAACTGCTCAAGTAACAATTGCCAACAATCTTCTAATGGACTTAAATTATGTGCTGGAAAAGGACAATGACAGAGGATATATTTACTTTGCCTCCTAGTAGACAAAGGGTCTACAAAGGACGACTGATGAGACCACAATAGCTTATTTGTAATGTGGAAATGCTTTCTGTCACAGCTTTTCCGGCCGCTGTGGTCTCCAATTGCTATCTTCGGAGGTCGTCGGAACAATTCCTTGGGTGAAAAATCAACCACCGTAGGCACTAAATCAAGATCCCTTAACAACCGTCCTCTCCTCTCCTCTCCTCTCCTCTCCTCTCCTCTCCTCTCCAGCCAAGGTTCCATTTAGATGCCAAGAAGCACTTCCTGACAGTCAGGACCCCCAGGGTATGGGATGGGCTTCCACGGGAGGTGGTTGAGGCCCCATTGGTGCGGGTGTTCAAGGACAGGCTGGACATGCACATGGTGGGCATGCCGTAAGCGGAGCCGGCTGGTGCCGGAGGTCAGACTAGATGGCCCGGGAGACCCCTTCTGACTCGCTCTGTTTCTCTGTTTCTATGTTTCCTCATTCTAGTTTACAGCACGCATGGATGCAGAAGCATCCATTTTATGCACTTATTTTATATTGTTAATTTGTTTTATATTTTGAATGTATTACATTTTGATTTTATGTTGTGAGCTGCCCCGAGGCTTCGGCGAATGGGGCGGCATAGAAATGTTTTAAATAAATAGATAAATAAAATTCTCCAAAGGAAGTGTACAACATCTGGCGAAACTGCAGAAACCAAATCCAAATCGAGAGCCGCCGGTGCTACACTTTGTCTGTATCCTAGAACTACCCCATCATTAACCAAATTAAAATTTAAAATGAACAAAAGAGCAAATAAGAAATAAAAATACCCCTCGGCGCAAGTTCCAAGTTGGCACTTCATGAACTACTGCATAGACTCCTCCCGGGCGTGCTGTGTCCTGGAGCAGGACCCGCAGATCAGGCTGCGGTGGGTCTTGGTGGCAGGAAGAGAAGCCGGGAATGCGTTCCAGAGAGCAGCTTGCATGCATCTGATGTGGGATGGGGGTCAGTGCACGGGATGGACCGGGGGGACCCAGCCTCAGCCCCTATGCAGCCCGAGGCAGACAGGTGAGCTTCACCCAGTGACGCTGCAACCAAGAGTTTTTCCATACAGCTCCTGAGATGAGGGAATTTAACTGGGTGACCTTCCCCAAGGTCAAGTTTGCACTGAGTTGATGCGCCGCAGCCATGCTGTTCAGCCACCACCGAAATGTCCCACAATGCCCTGCTGCTCCAGGGCATTGTGGGTGATCCAAGAGGAATCCTCCGAGCCAGACCATCATGCTGAGGGGCACCACATGTGAGTCCATTGGAGGCCATCGGCATACAAGAGCCCCATCAAAGGGCAATTTGCCAAGCCAGGCACAGAGGCGATTCTCTTTTTCATGGGATTGGCTGCACTTCCGTTTTCTCACCAGTGATGCCACTTCTACGCTCTCATTCAGCGTGTGGAGTGTGCTCTCGCTATATGAATGGAGGTCTATTCAAGTTCAGAGTTTTATCTTATTTTTATTTTTAATTCAGCCCCAGGGTTCAGGGCACATGGCGACACTAATCCATTGAAGCCTAGGAGATAAAATCCCCATTAATATATAAAACACTGCACATTCAAAGGAATTAAAATTAGACCATCGCTCCTTAACCCCAGCCATTAAAAAATGTCAGTGTTTATTGCCCTAGAACATGGGTCATAACAAAAAGCCATAAAATACGGAATTAAATATAAACAGAGCCACACAGAAGTGATTAGGATACAAGATCCGGCAGCAAAGAGGCACTCGCCGTTCACAGGCGGCATCCTTAATCAAGTAGCCTCGCTCCTAAAACTCCTAACGGGAAATTTGCCTTTCTCTCCCATGTTCCATGGAAGGCATTCAGCCAATGTTTTCAACTTTTCTCTCAGCATGTGGGGCCCCAATCCACCTCAGGTCCTCCACACACAGGTAGAGGGTATTAGACCTTCGCACCAAGCCTCTTCCCATCTCAATCCTCATCCCAGAGGCAGTCCAAGAACTGAAGGAAATACCTTCAGCTGCCACCAATGGAGACTTCCTTTATTTCTTTGTGTGGCTGGAAGGTGAATCTGGGGAGGGGAGTAGCTGAGTGGGAAGGTTTAACCCACATCAGAGGCCTGCCCACATCCACAAACCTTTTTTTTTTTTTTTTAATGCTCAGATTACCTAGATGCTACACATTCAACATTGGACCGTAAGGAAGGCTAACCGCTGAAGAATTGAGGCCTTTGAATTGTGGTGCTGGAGGAGACTCCTGAGAGTCCCTTGGACCGCAAGGCGATCAAACCTGTCAGTCCTAGAGGAGATCAACCCTGATTGCTCTTTAGAAGGCCAGATACTGAAGGTGAAACTCAAATACTTTGGCCACCTAATGGGAAGGAAGGACTCCCTGGAGGAGAGCCTAATGCTGGGAACAATAGATGGCAAAAGAAGAAGGGGATGGCAGAGGATGAGGTGGCTGGATGGGGTCACTGGGGCAGTGGGTGTGGGCTTGGGTGGACTCCGGGGGATGGTGGAGGACAGGAAGGCCTGGAGGAGTGTTGTCCATGGGGTTGTGATGGGTCAGTCATGACTTCGCGACTAACAACAACAACAACATTTTCAACATAGCATGTGGTTTATCCATATGTTTTCTCGTTTGGTTTGAGATGGCTCTCACAAGTACAAGTGCTTTTGCTGGTTAATCACCAAGGGGATAGTCCCCTTCAGCAGCCCTGTTTGGGCACTGACTCCCTCGAAATCTGGGAGGGGGAAAAAGGGCTGCCCCCACGGGCTCTGTCCTCAGTATTGTGCCCCTGGTGCTTTGCGTGGAAGGTGGTGGGACTCGGCAATGAGGAGGAAGGGAGTCAGTGAGCGCCAACACATTTCCCCTTGTGTAATTGTAGAGGAGGGGTGTGGAAGCTCCCCAAGGCCAGGACTCCTTTTCAATTTCAGAGAAGCTCTTAGGATTGCATTTTGGTGGGTGTGCTGAACCAAAGGCAAAAGGAAACGTGGCTAGAAGGGGAGAATGCAAAAATACCAGCTATATTTCGCTTAAAAGTTGTACTGTCCCTGCTTTAGAACAGACATCTCAACTTTTTAGAAAGGGAGAGGGCTATACACAAGCTGAGAAACCCCACTGAGACCGAGCAAAACCAGAAGGGGGCACAGCTAACTGGAAAATGTTGGTGGGACCCATTGGATACCAGGTACTTTTGAGGCTGCCTCTCTTTCCCCTTCCAGAGTTAGTCAGAGGAACGGTTCTTTGAATCAACTAACTTATTATGCCGAAGTGTCAACAGGCAAGGCTGGCTTTAGATGAGAGATCAAAAGGTTTTGTAGCAATCAGCAGCAAAAACTGTGTCAGAATTCTACAGAATCAGTTCATCAATGCAACAGGACTGGACTGAAAGTCGAGCCCAGACTAATTAAGCATAACGAATGCCCTTCCCTTTCCTAGTAAATGCCATCTCAGAATCAAGCCTTCAAGGCACTTTCCTGCTTTGTAGCATCACCTGCATTAAAATATCAATAATATTAATATTAATACTAATAAGTATTAATAGTATTGTTAATATTACTGTTATTAATACAATGGCATATTAATAGTACTTCTTCTCCAGAAAGTTCTGGTTCCCACAGGGTCAGGAACACCAGTTTCATTCCAATTTTTCCATCCTGCTAGCTCTGCTTTCCCTGTCCTTGACTCTCCCTTCTCCTCTTCCTTCTCCACCCTTGCCTCTGGATCCAGTGACATGCTCAAGCCTTCCTGGGCCTTCAGCTTACTGATCAGGGGAACTTGGGGGCCAGAAGCTGGGCCATATTACCTAGCCCCAACCCAGGCATGGCACACATCATGGTCCTGGAACGCATGGATGTCTCCAGGGGTCCCAGTTCTGCAGATGCACACAGCAAGTTCATGGACATCTTGGAGAGGGCTGACTTGGCACGGTTTTACTCCTGGCTTTTGTGTGAACTGATAACTCCAGTGCCTGCATGGATCTTGGGTGACCTTTCATTGCCAACGCCTGCAGTTTGAAGAGGTTGTTCTGAAACATTTTGCAAACTATTTGGGGTTCTGCTGTGCTGAATAACTGGGTATCTTTTGTCCGACTTGGGTATGTCGCTATTTGGCAAAACTCCAGGTTACGCAAACAAGTTAAATCATTCAAGTTGTGTGCCTAATACAGACCCCTGGGAGATGAGACTGCTTGTTTCCCTCCACACGGAAGCTGTTGGTTTAGTTTCACCTTTCACCTGTTGTTGTTCGGCCTCTTGTTAATTCATAAGAGGATGGATCTTCTTATCTCTTTATTGCTCATCTACTTAGGAGTATTAGTCAAAGGTACTCAATCACCCTAATTTCTTCACCAAAGATGGGATGGTGAAGGAAGCTGATGGGAAGAAAACGGATGCTTTTGGAATATGGTGCTGGAAGAGAGCTTTGTGAATACTCCGGACCAACAAAAAGATGGAAAGTGGGTTCTAGATCAAATCAAGCCGGAGCTTCCCCTAGAAGCGAGAATGACAAGACTCCCTGGAGAAGGCAGGAGAAAGTGGAAGGCAGAAGTGGAGATGGGGAAGAAGCCCAGCTATGAGGTTAAGCAAGTCCATCAAAGGATCTGTGGCCTTAAGTTTACAAGAGCTGAGCAGGGATGTGAAGGACAAGCCATTGATTGATTGATTGATTGACTGATATCCTGCCTTTTTGCTACAAAGGGCTCAAGGCAGCTTGCATCATTCTCCTCCTCCATCTTATCCCCGCAATAACAACCCTATGAGGTATGTTGGGCTGAGAGTCTGTGACTGGCCCAGAGTCACCCAGTTGGCTCCATGGCTGAGCGGGGACTCAAACCCAGATGCTCTGAGCCCCAGTCCCGTGCTCTTAACCACTGTGCCACACTGGCTCTCATTTAGAGGGCTTTCATTCACAGGGTCTCCATAGGTCAGAGATGACTTGACAGCACGTAACCACAGGAAGAGCACTGCAGCTGGCCGATGTGTCCACCCAGGTTTAGGACTTCACGTGTTTGGTGCTTAAGAATCCAGGTTTGCATCTCAGGATATTCGAAGATTCTGGTGCTGCTGAATTAGGGTAGTCACCTTTTCTCCTGAGGAGCTCCTCCTCTTGAATAGCTATAGGGCGAGCTGATCCACCAAGGTGCTCTCCATTCTGGCATTTTGCAGCTCTTGGGTTTGGTTGGAGCAAATGGGTGAGAACAGCTTTCTATTTCATTTTGCTTAAGAATTTATCCACATTTGCAGTTGTCTCCATATACAGGCAGAGAGAAGTTGAGATCTGAAGGATGCTAAACCAACATATTCGTTCCCTATTAGAGCCTCAAGACAGTGATGTGCAAGGAATCTCGTTTGGAATACAAATCCCCTGGGCTTAGTCTTAGTCTTAGTCTTAGTCTTAGTCTTAGGCTTAGGCTTAGGCCTAGCCTTAGTTTTCTCTCTGCCCTACGTCCACACCTGGTGCCATGTGTTCACATGGGCATTGGGCAGGAAGCAAGCCCAAGCAAGCCTGCCCGCCTGCTTGCTCACACGCTGCGCATCACCGAGGCACCACTCTGCTTCCCCTTCGCATATTGCAGGGTTTGTGTCCTTTGCATACTTTGCACAAAGAACTGCGCACTTCGCATACTTTGTGCAAAGAATTATTTACTTTGTGTAAAGAAGCCACCGGTGTTCTTGAGTGTTTGATGACTTGATTTTGGCCAGGGTTGCTTCTTGGCCTTGGCCAAACATGGGAAAGGAGTCCAGCAAACATAAGAGAGATGGGCTCTACCTGCATCTTCACATCCCTACCCTCACATCTACAAGCCGAATTCTGGTGCAGAAAAAAATCACTTAGGATTCTGAGTCAAAGGGAACGGAGCCACACAAAAACTACTCCTGCCTACTCCAGGATTCCATTCAGTGGGAAGACAGGACCAGGGAGTTGTTTTGTTGCAGCAAAAGATCCTTCCCAGTCTACTGTCAAATAGCCAGAGATCTGCCACTCCCAGTTGAAGAGCTGCAATTTCAAAATATTTTGCCCTTGGTGCAAAGCGCACACACCTTAAAAGTCAACATGGGGGCTGGAGGGGCTGCAAACGCCAATATAATTTTTGTGCCAGTCCAGAGCTAAGGGAACCTTGATCCAGAGTTGCCCATGCAATCACACGTCTGCCCTCTTGTGTGTGCAAATGGCAAAGCCGCAATGAAGGACACAGGACTTTTCGGTGCTTCTCTTTTGGCAGGACCTTCACCCCCCACTTGACCTGGATGCCATCGATATTGTCAAAGCGATGGGGAGAGCATCCTCTAGGGTGCCTTCCTCATGGACCCCTGATTTTTTCTGTATCACAATACAGGCCTTTGGGTGCATGTGCAAACTGGGCACATTTTTAAAAAATAAACATGGAAGCAAGGGGAAGGACCCATGGAGGGGAAGGAGCCCTTAACAGAGAGAGACTGACTCTAAACAGAGACGCTCCTGGCTTCTGTTAGATGGTTGGTTTGCACATATTATTTTTTTGAACCACACAATAGTTGCATCAAGCCAAAACACAACATTTTCTTTCCCCTTTCGCAAAGTCTAGCTGCTAATCAGTAGTAGATCTAATTAAGGGCCTAATATGCTCATAATGGTGCATTTGCTTCCCAAGAGAAGGCAGTGTTTCTCATCAGAAATAGCCGCCCCTCCCTTTGCAGAGCCGAAGCAAGATCCACAGCAATTGCAACAGTCTAATAATTTGATTGCAGGCCCTTAGGCGGGGATAGCTTAAATTACAATTAAGAGGCCTAGTGCCTTTGTAACATCTGGGTGATGCGGGGCCGTTGTGTCCCCTGGTCCCAAAATCAGAACGGAAGGCGGGGTGGGCCTTGAAAACAGAGGGCTTGATCCCACCGCATTGAGGACTTTGGAGTCTTGCTCATTACGAAGAAAAAGATTTCAGCCTGGTATTAACTCTCCTGTTGAAATTGATGGGTCTGAAAAGTCCTTGGCTGGAGAGTTCCCGTGTACAAATCGAATGCACCATTGGCATAGCAGGAATGCTCCACAACAAGAGTGGAACAGGATCATGGCCCGTGGAGTTTGCTGAGCCAATACAAAGTTGTTAAACTTTGGGTGCAAGCATAGCATTCATTCATTCATTCATTCATTCATTCGGTCGTTTCATTATTTATTTAGAATATTTTTATCCTGTCCTATACAGTCCAATTGTCTCAGGATGACTTACAATATATATTCCATTATATAGTTTCATATTTCATTACATAGTTATTGGGGATGGGGGTTGGTTATCTCTTTTAAAGGTAGCTTCTCATAGAAAAGGGAGTTAGAGAGTTGCACCCAAACAATGGGGAAATTGTTGGCCTTCTGGGCAGACTTGGCATGCAAACCAAGTCCTGCCTCACAGGTGCATCCTTCCTTTCCGGACTCTCCTAGGCAGCAAGCCACCTGGATTCCCATCCTCCTCTACAGCCCTCCTCCCTCACTTGATGTCCAGCCCAGGTCGCCCCACCTTCTTCTCACCTTCCTTCTGGCTTGGCATTCCTGCAATTGTGGAATTCCTTGCAGGACCATCAGAAGCATTCCCACCTTGGGATGTGCAGGGACCCTGCTGCGGGATGTCAAAAGTCTAGAGGATTGCTCCTGCTCCGCCCCACAGATCCCAGCCTGTTCGCACACCATGGGTGCTGCTGACTCGCCCTGGCGCAAGCCAGGTCAACACACAACCTTCTGCTTTTAAAGCAGGTCATGGTGCACATGCACACACAGACATGTGTGCCGAAAAGCAGAGGGTGTTGCACAAAGCGAGGCGCAACCTGTATTTGCAGAAATCTTTGCATGAAATAGCCCGGCAGTTTGTACACTTAGCAGCCGTGGTGTACAAAAACGAGAGCTCTGATTTACACAAAACCCCCTGCTTAAAAGAACACCTAACTCGTGGCCTGATTTAAAGGTGGGAGCCACAAAAGAGCCCTGATTTAGCTCCGTTCCAGCTCTCGAGTCTGCAAGGTAGGCTGAGGTCGGGCCAAGTTTCTTTATGCCACACGTCCCTAAAATCCTGGTCTTGATGCTGAGCCTGCCTCAGCTCCCCCTTCCCCTTCAGTCTGAAGCAGAAACAAATTCCACATCTTTTTGAGGTGCTTCTGCAGAGGTATGTGCCTGAACTCTGACACACACCTTTGTGTGTCGCCTCACCACACACACCCTTGGCATGACTGCATCCCTTCATCAGATGTCTCTGGAGAAGTCCCTGCCCCAAGGAGCATGCATTCAACTTTTGACAGTGCAGGAATCAACAAAGCTATGCATGCCTATGGAGCAAAGGTGTCGGCTTGTACATGTTTCTACAGTTAAGAGAGAAAGGCACTTGCCTAGATAAATCGCACTTTCACATCCATCTACTAAGTCAGGTCGCCCTGAGTTTCTAAATGCACGTAATTCCATGAAGAAATGTAGCTTTTTTCCCTCTGGAAATGCCTAGAATTGCACTCTTATAAACCATAGGAATTTCCTTTTATGTTCCAGAACCTGGATCTAACAAACACTATATGCATTATTTTTCTCCTGGGGAATCTCCGAACAAGGGTGCAATTCTGCTATGATTATGCATCAGGAAATTCCATTCATACGAATGGATCTTATGTATGAATACCTAGTTGGAACGTTGCAGCTTCAGCTTTTGTGTCTGAATGAAATAGCTCCAGCCATTCTTCTCCCCCCTCCCCTCCTTTGCAGCAGGAAATTCCAGTGTTTCGAGGAAAAAAACCTGATCCAAATAGCAGCTTAGAGATGCTGCCAATAAAAATATATAAACTTAAAAACAACAAAATTCCAAAAAAGGGCAGGGGAGGAAGGAAGGACAGAAAGAAAGAATGGAAGAGCACTGAATCTTGCCATATGGTAACAAAACCTGTATAATTCTCTTGATCTTTAATCTCTGTGCCAATGTCTGTTTTACAGATTACGGCTTCAGCCTTTGACAAATCTGCTTAGAGAATTTTTGGCTGAAAACTTTGGCACGGCAACCGCTGTCTGAAATACATTCAAAAGGCTAAACATTTTCATAATAGCTACTTTACACAGATTAGCAAGGTTCCCTTCAGGACTCCAATTTAACTTCTTCTTCCTCCTCTTCTTTTTAAAGTGACCGCATTTGGTTGGACGATTGCGTGCACCCACATACGCACGCGCGCGCACAGAGAGATGCTGCTTTTAAAAAATATGTTTATTTAATGCAATGGTTCTTTTGAAAGCTTTCACAAGAAGCTCAAGTTCTTTGCCAACAGACCGCTATTGCAATGAAGGGTTATTACGGTCATTTTTCATGTAACTGGGAATCAGTGTTTGCTTGCTATCATTCGCAAGTCTCACTGGCTTATTTTTATAATCCTTCATAAAGGAGGTTTCTTCTGGGCATATCGCAGAAATATGCCAAGTGGCCAGGAAATAAACACTGTTGTGTGAGTACTTTAACATCTGCCCGTTACTTCTTTTTAATGTAATAACCCATTTTTATCCCATGGCAATGACCTAAATCTGAAGGAGCATTATTTTAGGGTATGAGGCAGGTAAAACTGCAAAAAATGAACAAGAACTATAAAAAGCAACCACATCACCTGAAAAAAATTTGTTTTAATTGTTACATTTTTATCAGAGCTTTTTCACCTCTTGCAAGGAATGCCAGGAGCTTATATAAACTTCCTTCTTCTTTCCAAGTTATACTCACAACAACCCTGTGAGGTAGGCTAGGCTGGAAGTCAGTGACTGGTCCAACATTGTGTGGGGAGCTTCATGGCCAAGGGAGGACCACAACCTGCCGACTCCTAGGCCAACACTTTCACTGCTAGAGCAACACGATTAAAGGTCCTACTGAAATGAGGCCAGGAGCGAAAGCAAGGAGGTGCATCCGGCAGAGAATCATGCAAAACAAATGCATTTTGTTTTTTGAGTATCACACAAAACAAATGTATTTTGTATTTTGAGTATCATGCAAAACAAATGCATTTTGTTCTAGGCTTAGGGTCTGGTTACCTGAAGGAGCATCTCCTTCCCTATGTGCCTGCCTGCTCCTTAAGACCAGGGCAGACGCCCTTCTCCGGGTACCCTCCCTGGAGGAGATGAGGAGGGTGACTGCCCGGAGAAGGGCCTTCTCTGTGGTGGCACCCCAACTGTGGAAATCACTCCCCAGAGAGGTTTGCCTGGTGCCGTCACTTTGTTCTTTTTGGCACCAGGTCAAAACCTTTTTATTTTCCCAATGTTTTAAGACCTGACTGTTTTAATTGGGCTTTTGTTGTTAATTGAATTTTTTGGACACTGTTTTTTTTTTACATTTTTACATTTACTTTTTCTTTTTACATTTTGTATTGTTAAACCGGCATACCGAGACTTCGCTAATGGGACGGTCTAGAAAAGTTTTAAATAAATAAAAATAAATAAATTTTGAGAGGATATGAGAAGAGCCACGCCGGACCCAGTGGCCATCTAGCCAAGTATGGCGCTCACACCAGGGTCCAACAGCTGCTCCTGGGACCCCGAAGAGGGCTAAGCGGGCAGGAATGCTCTCCTGGCCAATTCCATGGTCCAGCAACTGGTGTGTGCAAGCAAACCCTCCCCGACACCGTGCGCAGTGCTAGCCATCAAGACTAGGAGCCACCGGCAGCCTTAGCCCCCACCCCGAATTCTCTGAACCCCCTTTGGAAGCCACCCACATCTGTGGCCACTACCGCCTTCCGCGGGTTAACTATGTGCCGTGGGAAGAAGGCCTTCTTCTTCTCTGCCCTGGTCCTCCACATCAACACAGTACAGGCGCTTGTCTGAGCTTGGAGGGAGGAAGTTCCTCAGACATGGAGGCACCACACCAAAGGCCCTTCTCCAGGTAGACTCCTAACTACCTGAAGTAGGTTGGTAAGGGAGAATGCGCTTTCCCAAGTTGTTTAGGCTTTCCACACTCGTGCCAAAATGTTTCACGTGGCCCAGTAGCAAGCTGACAGCCAGGGCCAATCTCTTAGCCAAGCCACCGCATGCTGAAAAGGAGCAGGCCCGAGCAACAGCCAAATGGCTGGATTCTGAACTAGTTCCAGCTTCTGGCTCAGCCCCACATAAATTTCATTGCTGCAATTACATGCAAGTGCATCACCTAGGCCTCCATGGGATTAAGCATGCCCTCAAAGCCCCCAATTTTTACCTGCTACTATCAAGCTAGTGCATACCAGAAACAGGTCCTCGTTGGTGGTGGCTCCATACCTTTGGAATTCTCTTCCTAAGGAGGCATTCATGACCTCAGCACTATTGGCCCGTATACAGAGCTGAGCATCTGTCGTTATTTGTTTTTCGGCGCCAGGCTAAGACCTTTTTATTTAAGCAACATTTTAAATGTTAAATACAATTGAATTTTATCTGGCCAGGGTGGCTTATTTTATAATGTGTGTTTTAATTAAGATTGTTTTATATGGATATTTTAACTTATTGTTTTATCTATGTTGTAAGCCGCCCCGAGGCTTCGGCGAATGGGGCGGCATAAAAATGTTTTAATAAATAAAAATAAAATAAAATCTGTCTCGGTCTGGCCTTCTGTGCTTTTGAATGGCCGCTTTTTTCCGTTCAGGGTAGGGTTATTTTATTATTTATTTAACTGATTAACTTTTAAATGTATAAGCTGCAGAACAGTCCAGCAGGACGCTCTCTTATGTCACTAAGTGCTGATTTGGGGATGGGGCACTGGAAGGCAGGTTAAAGGCAAGAAATAAATAAATAGACGCAGACTGAAGCAAAATGTAACCGAAACACTGGCTGGCATGTGATTGCAGGCGGGAAAAGCCCCCCAACCTAACCAGCCCCCAGTCTGTCTACACAGAGGTGCTGGCACAGCTGGAATCTGACCCATCAATATGTTAATTAGAAAAACAGGCATGAATTAGCAGCCTGGAAATGAATATTTATCACGGTTAAAAAAGAACCTTCCGCTTGGTGAATTAGAATTGGTCAAGGCCTGGTGAACCTGGACGACGTGTCGGGGCGTGACGGAAGCAGAAAGGCTGGCAAGGGCTGCCTCGTCCCAGGGCCAGGCGGGGCCAGCAATGGAAGAGAGGGTGCACTCAGATACGATGGGAGCCACGGGGCAGCTGCTACGCAGTGCCTCTCTCCTCCCGCGGCCTAGTACTTGCTCGTTTCAAGCCCATGCGCCATGCAGCATCAGTGCGGCTGAGGATCCCGCCTCCCCATGTCACCAGCAGCCGATTGCACGAGGCCCCAGTGCAGTCACGGCACTCCTTGCGCTGGAGCACACGAGTGGGAAGCCGTTCGTTTGCCTAAAGAGATGCTGAGAAGCCACCAGGTGGGAACCAGGAGCTGGGAGCCAAGAGTTCAGGCACACGGTGGGCTCAGTGGCCCGACGCAGGGGAGCGAAGTGGGGGACAGGCCCAGGACTGAGTCCAGAAAGACTGCCGCCATCCACCCAGACTGACCATGGAAACACAGAAACAGAGCGAGTCAGATGCCTCCTGGGCCATCTAGTCTGACCCCCGGCTCCAGCCGGCTCCGCTCATGACATGCCCACCATGTGCATGCCCAGCCTCTCCTGGAACAATCTCACCAATGGGGCCTCAACCACCTCTCATGGAAGCCCATTCCACACCCTCAGGGTCCTGACAGCAAGTACTTCTGGCATCCAAATTGAACCTTGGTTCCTTGACTTGGCTCCACTGGAGCGCGTCCTGCCTTCCTCTGCAGGGGAGAACAGGTCTCTCCCCACCTCTGTGTGACACCCCCTCATGTACCTGCATGTCGCCAACAGATCCCCTCTGAGTCTCTCTTCTCCAGGCTGAAAAGACCCAGCTCCCTCAGTCTCGCCTCATACCCCATCCCCTGCAATTCGGCCACCATCCTTGTGGCCTTTTGCCACACTGACTCTAACCTGGAGCAGGAAGGCTTTGGTGCGAGTCCTCCCAAGGAAAACCATGTGAAAGTTCAGGGGTGTTGAACTTCCTCTCATCAGCCACATCTGGCCCGTGTGTGGTCCCCAAACATTCCACGTTTCCCTGGCTTCTGTGTGGTCCCTGCATCCCATTCTCTAAGATCAGACCTGCATTATATAAGGCTGAGTTCATGGACAGGAGAGCTTCCAAAGAAACTACATTGGTATTTCTGCCCCTGGAATGCATCTCCTGTGAGCTCCTCCAACACGGAATCCAGGCCTTGTGTCGGAAGCTGCAGTTCCTCCTTCCAGCACTCAAAAGCCACAGATGGTTCTCCTTGCAAAGCATTCTTTATTGGCCAAAGGGCACAAAGGACCCAGAAGGAATCTCTGAGCATGCACAGAGCTGTTAGTAGAACCCAATCTAGTGTTCACCTCCAGGAACTCTCCTTATGAGCATGCCTGGCCCCCATCCCTTGGAAGGGGCCTTCTGAAAATGAGCATGCCAGTCCTCGATGCCTCCTCTGTTGACACTGTGGCGTCTCTCTTCTGCCTGTAGTCAAACTCGTTGGGCGCTTCACAACATTCAAGTCGCCCACCCAGATTTTTACCAGGCTCGATGTTGCTTAGCTTCCAGGATCAGGCTGGATGAGGTACTTTGGGCTATGTGGAAGCATCACGGGGCCAAGAGCCAGGGCCGCCCCTGCTCTGGGCCTCCTCCCACCAGCCGTACATCCTGGTTCTTCCCAGCTACAGCCAGTCCACCTGGGGAGTCTGACCTTAAGATCAGCGCCTCTGCTTCTTTAATCTCAGAAGCTCAGCTTGGCCAGGCTGCCCCCAATTCTGCTCCATTCTCACTGCAATTCCTCTGCTGCCCAGCCTGCACGCCTTGCGAACGAGGGCCCAAAGCAGCCAGCCTTCTTGCTTCCAGCACGTGGGCTGAAAAAGGTTCAGCACCTCGGAGCAAGTGGCTGGCTGGAGGTAATCTGGGCGGTACCACTGTGGTACCGAGGGAACGCCATAGGTTGGGTGACTTGACCCACCAGGCAGGTGTATGCAGAGAGGACATACAGAGAAGCAACGGACTCACCCCTCTCACTATGCCTGGTTGCACCCACTGGAGCCCTGCAGCGGCGAAGGAAAGTTCCCTTATCAGCAACTGTTCGGATTTGCATGGGGAGAGACCCTGCATTGGACTTGATGCACACAAAGCCCGCTATGATTATTTTTATTTGGTGCAATTATACGCAGTGCTCCTTGGAATTACCGTCCAGAACTTTCTTTCAGTCCAGAACGTTCAAAGTTGTGGCGTTTTATCCTGTTTTAATAAACCAAACAGATTTTTAATTAAAAGAAGGAGACACTTTGAATGATCATCTCAAAGTAGAATGTGAATTTGCTTGGCATTTCCAGCTTGCACAAACAATAGTTCCCAGATTGCATTCCCATGCTAGTAGAAATATGAGCCGCCAGCCAGTTCAGGCCAGAATCTTTCAATCTGCACTCAGGTTCACCCTGATCCCTGTAGCTCATGACTCTTGGAAATGAGTTCCATTGATTTCACTGGAGCCAGGATTCATTTGGGTTCATAATTTTGGAATCTCTAGACTCCTGGTAGTCTGAAGTCAAGACAATTATCGATAAACCCACTTAAGGTGCATCTCATATGGTATTTAGTCTCTGTTGGTGCTCTCTCACTCATGGGAGTTCACAATTTCCTTATGTGACCTCCCCCTCCTCCTCCTCCTCCATGGCCTCTCCCACATTTTCCAGACATTTTCCCAACCTTTTTTAAGAGGGAGGAAAATGCAGTATTACCATGGCCCCCTCCTGATTCACTATCAGAATATTTGTGTGGACTTGCAATTCTGCCCTAGGCTACAGCACCACTTTGTGGTTATATGAAGGAACATCAAGGAATGCAGAGAAAGGCAGGGAAGGAAACTTTTTGCAGTGGCTCCCTGTGTAAAGGACGTGTTCTTCCTCCAGCAAAGAAAATGGAAGGAGAGCCACCCCTCAAGTGCTGCCTCAAGTGCTTCATGTAGAAAAGTCCCAGAATCAGAAATACCGTTTTTGAGATGTCGAGGAAAGGATTCAATTGGAAAGTTGAAAAGGGGGGCATTGCTTATTTTGGTATTATTGAACTCCAATAGCTTATTTATGGTTTTACTGCTATTAGTCCTTTGTAATTGTGCATAGTCATGTTGTTTTTGGTAGTGTTTTGTGTGGTCTGCGATTTTAATATGATGTAAGCCACCCAGAGAGCCTATGGCTAGTGGGGTGGCATATAAAATAAATAAATACAATGGCCATCAGGACTAGTGGACTTTGACAGGGAATTCTCCATGAAGTTGTCTAGTCCCCTTTAAAGCCGCCCAGCTTAGCGCTTCCCCCGACCACACTGTGATGGAGTGTTCCATGGCTGAACCAGGGGGTACGTGAAGTACTCCTTCCTTTCCTCTGTCCTGAATCCCCCACCACTCAGCTTCATGGGCTGGCCCACTGGCCTCTAGTATTATGGAGGAGGAGCAAAACAACCCTGCATGTTTTTATCTGACTCCACCCGGGGCTCCTTCCCAAACTGAAATGCCCCCAACTACTGCAACAATTATTCGCAGGCATCTGGCTCATAATTCATCCCTCTCCAGAAGCAGAAGAGACACGTAAAGGATGCCAGATTCCTCTTGGTTCAGAATAAAAGGGCCTCGTTTTGCATGCTGCCTCTGCCATGACCGCACCAGGGGCCTAGGCAAGCCACTCACTCTCAGCCTCAGCCTCCCCCCTGCAGGACAGAAGGTATAGGTACTGACCCAGCTTGCAGGATGGCTGTAGGAATGACAACAAGGTAATGTTTGTGAAGCAGTAGCAGTAGCAGATTTCGCTGTGCCTTGCCAGCTGCTAGGAAGGAAGAATAAAGGAGAGAGAGTTCGTTCTGAGCTTCTCAGGGACCTCCGGCGGTCCATTGCGCATAGCAAGATGCTGAGTTACTTAAGTCTTTCGGCAGGGTTGCGTCTCTCACTCGCCCTCCTTTACTCTTACAATGCGCAGTTTGGCAAAGTGCCATGGGGACCAACGCAGGACTGCACAGCCAAAAGTCCTGCATGACCCAGTCGTCAGGAATGGAGGGAATTGTCCTCCAAAACAGCTGGAAGTCACCGGGCCAAGAAAGCTTGGAAGTCGATGCATTGGCACGGACTGAGTCTTTGAGAAAAGACCCTCCAAGCAAATAGCTCACACCCTCCAACCGTCTGTCGCCAGACCTTTTTGGTTCCTGGGGAGAAAGACGCTTTCCCTTCCTCTCTTCACTCTTCCCTTCCTCAAATGATGGAGCATTTCTTCCTGGATGGATTAGAACTGCAATACATCAACCAGTGCAGTGAATCACAGAGCCCTTTGGTCTCCTCCACAACAGGCTTTTTTCTGCTCATCCAGGGCATTCCCATGGGTTCCAAAAGTCATCCTGTGTTTCCAGAGCCTGCACAGACAATGCTCAAGCGAGTGCCAGCTCGGAGGGAGCCCACCAGAGGGAGGGCTTTCTCTGTGGTGGCCCCCTCTATGGAATGGCCTCTCCACTGCAGCCCACCTGGCACCGACCTTGTCAACTTTTCAGCACAAGGTTGAGGCAGCCCTTTCTGCCGAGGCTTTGACTTAATTTTAGGGAATGATCAACCCAGGTGTTTTTGTCTGTACAGGGCCATTTTTACTGCGTGTTTTAGCTGCTGTAAGTTTGTTTTTTTCCTCTGAATTTATGGCATTTGTATGGATGTTTTCGCATTGCATAGAAAGCGTCAGTTATGGAGCTGTATAGAAATGAAATTAATAATAATGTTTCACAAAGTCACAAAGAGAAACGTGCCTGAATTAGTTTTACTAATTCACTGAGAATTAGTTATTAATTTGCTACTTAGTAATTAATTAAAATTACTAAGTTAGTAATTAATTTACTAACACTGAGAAAGCATTCAAATAGGTGCAGGAAATAATTATTTCATTCTCCCCCCACAAAAGAGCCACACCGAAAGAGAGATTGTAAGGCAAAAGTGCTTGCACCTACTTCTGAAGACACGCCTGAAGCTTCTCTGGAGAAGCAAAGCAAGTTTTCTAATAGCAGTGCAATTCCCTGAAGAGCTGTTCACAATCTCAAGTTACCACCAAAGTTTATCTAAAAAACAAAATAAAACAGAAACACATCACACAAATTGTGTGGTTATGAATCTGGGCTGGGTTGAAGATGGAATGTCCCTTACTTCGGGATAAGAACCCAAGCTACACGGAAGGGTCCTAGTCCTAGCCTTGTCTCTTTCATACTATGTTCCCATAGACTGGGGCAATTGCTATCATCATCATCATCATCATCATCATCATCATCATCTTCAGCCAGCTTGCAGGAACATTCAGTTCTACAAGCACTCCCCTTCTGCTGGAGATGGTACAGCCTCACCTGCAGCTGGAGATGGTACAGTCCTCACAGAGACTTGTCACGGACAAAATGTGAGCTCTAACGCTAGCACAATGGCTCAGTGGGCCTCCCACATCCCCAATGCATGCAACCATGTATTGCTCTCCTAGCTTTGATGCCAGGCAGCGCAGGCTGCTGTGAATGGGAGAGGGCAGTGTGGGGAGGGGGGGGTTGGGTGACCTGCACTTCGGGGGGTGACTGCCTCTGCTGAGAGAGGGCAGGCACCTGGCTGTATGAGCAAGCAGGCCCTTCCTTGCAACAGACCCCCTTGCTTTCCTGCAGGACCCCCTCCTGCTCCTTTCCTTTCCAGGTGCATTTATAGATGGGATGAAAAAGCATAAGATAAAAAGGACGATCAAGCAACCACACAGGCATCAATCACAGGAAGCACAAAGAAAAGCAGGTCAGGTCCAAACACCCTTTCCAAAACCTGAGAGGGGAGAAAGCAACCTTTACCAAAACAAGAACACTGGAGCCGCTCTGCAAGTCTCCCCGAAGAGTTCCAGTATTGCCGCCCCGCAACCAAAAACACCCTCTCCGTGGCTGAAACCTGTCTCAGCCCAGATCATGAAAGCACAGGCAGCTGGACGTGGTACAGTCTCCCCTGCAGCAGGAGGGGCAGTGATGACGAGAAGAGAACATGTCCCTTCACTTAGCATTACTAAGTTTCTTTTTGCTTTTCCTTCACGGAGGTTGAGGCATGGAAGAGAACACCCCCCTCCCCGAATCTCAGCTCAGCTCATAACCACATGGGTTTTCCTGCTATACTCTCATCCCAAGCCATACTGGGGAGCCCAACACCTTGAGTGGAGCCCACAAACAGCTAAGGAGCCAGCTTTCCACATCGAGTCGACAAAGATCCCTCTGCACCAGTTACAGGTACAGAAAGAGTGCAGACAGAACTCGCCGGAACTCGTGGTTCAAATATTGGCTCGGCTTGGGTTTGCCCAGAGTCCCTACAAAACTCTTAGTCACCTTATTTTTTCCCATGGCACATGGATTCTGTGAGCTCGTAGACCAGGTTTCTTTATTCATCTCATAAATAAAGTCATAGAAAATATGGGAAATGAAACTCCCCAACCCAACATGTGCATTCCTACCGTAGGGGGTGCCGCTCATTTTCAGGGATACAAACCGGCACATCTGCGCATCTGCGAAAACGCACGCAAACTCATGCATCCACAATCTGATTCTGTGAATGGATAGACAACAGAACAAAAAGTGCTGGACAACCCAAAAATTCAGACCAAACGAATTTAGGAACGTTCCTAAATGTCCCTAGGGAGAGATGCAGAGGTGACACCATAGAGGTGGTGGATTTCAGAGGGCTTGGTCCAGGGGCCCCTGCCTCCAGGGACCACTGATACGCTCAGCCATGGCCTGGCCATGGGACTGGGGTCTGGCTCTCTATGAAGGACCTCTGGTTTTGGTCCTCCTTGCAGCCTGACCTGTCTGGCTCCTCCTTACTCAAATCAGAGCCAGATGTGAGGCTGTTGCTTTGGGTGGGGGCCATGCCAGGTGGAAGAAAGAAGAAAGCAAGCCTCAGATGCATAGATGGTTCCAGAGAAAAGGGAACATTTTTCACGGGCTTGTGCTTCTGCAGACTGTTTGTCCAATCTCTCGGCCAGGAGTGCTCCTTCCCACGCGAGGGGCCTGCAGAAGGTGGGGTGGGCAAGCCGTCTGTTGGCAGACATTTGTGTTTCTCGCCAAAAAAATCCAAACATTACGAACTGATCACATGTTCACAGCAGGAGACGGTATTGGTCTTTATTCTGGAAGGTTTACGGCGCAATCATTTAGCTTTCACCCCCTGCCCCAGCGGGAGGTCAAAACAGTGGCACAGAAAAGAACGATCGCATCAGGTGCGCAACGGGAATCCCTTTTGCCTGCATTGTGGCTCTTTAAATTTTTAAAGAAAGCAGCAGAAAGTAGGGAGAAGAGAACACACCAAACCTTTGTGATCATTTCGTAAAAACATACACGTGGTTTAAAAAAACAATTAAAGAAGGAATAGAGCATTTCTCATTAAACAGGAGCAGAGCGTAAGCTTTGTGTTTGTAGAGCAGGCCGACATTTGTGTAGCATTTTGCTTTAAAGAGATGCTCAGGGAAGTCAGAAGACGACAATAAGAGTTTCCTTTGTTCTCTCCTCTCACTGTAGCATCTAGAATTCCCAAGTATATTGCTACTTCATAGTGGAGGTTCAATATCCATGAATAGTCCTACCTATTTTGTAATAGGTGGCTTGTAAACCACCCAGAGTCCCCTCTGGGCTATTGGGGTGGTATATAAATGCAATAAATATAAATATATATATATAAATATAACTATATTCCTACAACTGGAAGGCAGCCACGCTTCCCTGAATTTCAACATCAAAGGGAAGTGCTACTTTAAATCAAAACTGGAAGCCTTTGATCTTCTCCTTGCAGGTGCAAATGTCTTGGGGAGGAGCGGTGCTGCAGAGAGATGACATTTGCTGTGGCCAATTCTCATAGTAGGGAGCCATGGTTTCCCATAGCATCTGAGCTAGGAATGCCAGAGGAACTTCCAGTGGATTAAAATGAGTCTGGACTTAGAAACAGAAACAGAGCAAGTCAGAAGGGGTCTCCTGGGCATCTAGTCTGACCTCCGGCTCCAGCCAGCTCCACTCATGATATGTCTACCTTGTCCGTATCCAGCCTATCCTTGAACACCCTCACCGATGGGGCCTCAACCACCTCCCGTGGAAGCCCATTCCACACCCTCGGGGTCCTGACTGTCAGGAAGTACTTCCTGGCATCCACCTTGAATCTTGGTTCCCTGAGCTCCATTGGAATGTCTCCTGCCCTCATCCGCAGTGGGAAAAAGGTCACCAACCACCTCTGCGTGACACCCCTCACATACCTATATGCTACTAACAGATCTCCTCTGAGTCTCCTCTTCTCCAGGCTGAAGAGACCCAGTTCCCTCAGTCTCGCCTCATACGGCATCCCCTGCAAACTGGCCACCAACCTTGTGGCCCTACGCTGCACTGACTCTAACCTGGCTATATCCTTCCTGTAATGAGGGGCCCAAAACTGAGCACAATACTCCAGTTACGGGCGCACCAGAGTCGCATAGACCTCTCTCGATCTAGAAGCCACACTTTTGGCTATGCAACCAAGGGTGGCGTTCACCCTCTTGACCACCGCATCACACGGCTGGCTCATGTTCAGCCTGCAGTCGACCAGCATCCCGAGGTCCTTTTCTTAGAATCCATCTCAGCGATTCCTCAGCAAAGCGCCTTTCCCAGGACAGGCAAAACCCTTGGGGCTTGCAGACCCAAATGTGTCAAATGAAAAATGAAAAATAAAAAATACAGATCAAATATGTACAGATTCCCCAATACAGCAATGGAGGAAAGTATGCTGATTTGCACAGTTTGGGAAGCCAACATTTGTACAAACACAAATGTGTATGAATATGTGCGGCTACATTTGCGTGGATTCCAGGTAAAGTCATCAGAAAATCACAGATGGAGCCACTTCACACATTCCTAATCTGCACCCATCCAATGTGTTAGTTCTGAGTAGGGTAGACTGGGATTAGAACTGTACTTACACTGCAATCCTACACACACACGTTTACTCACAAGGAATCCAGGTGAGTCTAGCTGCCAGATAAAAGGTATTGGACTACAGACTTCGGGAGCCTTGGAAAGTTATTTTCTTTCACTGCAGTCTACCATAAAGATATGCTAAGAGGCTAGAAGTTGGATCGGTACTGAGATCTCTGTCCAGTCAAGATCCATATGCAGGCATTTGTAACATGTGAAAGCAACAGATGGGGCAGCGGGGAATCAGTGCTGCCGCCATCCTCTCAGTCCCTGACCTTTCCAAATCGAGGAGAAAGCTCTGAAAGGGGCTTCTCCATGCATTTGGTTCAAAGTGCGTAGGAGCCTACACTGCAGGTGAGAACAAGCTTTCAGGATCAGGGCCTGAGCAGCCCTGCAAGTGCCTGCAAAACTTTGCAGGAGCTCTCAAGGAAAAGCGGAGGGCGGTTCTGCACTGCCACGGCGACACCAGCCACCCCTGTAACTCCCTGTCCACTGCCTCTCTGCACCTCCTCGCCTGCCTGCCTGCCGGCCACCTTGTTCCAGCCTGCACCGGCTCCCACCCTTGGTTGCAGCCACGTGGCCTTCCCAGGCACCTGCACCCTTCCCCCTCAACCCTCCCTGCCTCAGAACCTGACTGGCTTCTTGCTCCTTGACCTCTGGACTGTTTTCCTGGATTGTGATCTTAGGCTGTGTGCTATTGGCTTAGACCCTGGACTATTAAACCAACACACTTCCTGTTACAGGTCCTCCAGCCCTGCTGTGGGAGTCCCCCTGCCCCTGTGCCCTGGCCCTGGCATCCCAGGCTTGATAACAAGCCACCCACACCCTGGACCTTCGCAAGCCACGACTGGGGTCGGGTTGGGAGGAACCCTTTCGGAATCCATCCTGGCAGAACCCACCGCTCAAAGCAAGCCGGGCCAGGAGGAGGTTTGCCGATGCTTGTGGATGCCCAGTTGTGCAACCAGCAACCTTCCTCAGGTGCACTCTTGACTGCCAACCTTCTTACCTGCTCGATGTGGCAATGGCAGGCATGGGAAAACAGCACTGCTTGTGCAGCAAGTGGGGCAAAATTTCTGGCAGTTGCCCCTCAGAACCTGGGCACGCTTGCCAGGGACTCCAACTCTGGGCTGCTGCCAAGTGGACTGGAATCTGGGAAGCAGAAACCAAGGAATCCGGGAGCTATTCCGCCCAAAGGCGATTCCCCACACTTCCCTAGATTGGAGCAAGAAGGCCGTTTGAAAGGCAGAGGGAAGAGAGGCTGGCTTAAAATTGTTAACAATATTTACTTATTTATCTGGCCAGGGCGACTTCTTTTCTTTACTTCTTTTCTTTTATAACGTTTCTTTTATAACTTCTTTTATATCTTTTATTTATTTTATATTATTAATTTTAATTTTATATTGTTATTTTTGTATTGTATTGTATTGTATTTTATTGTGTTGTAAGCCGCCCCGAGGCTTCGGCAAGGGGTGGCATAGAAATGTAATAATAATAATAATAATAATAATAATAATAAAAATCAAAAGCTTCTCCTTAAAAGCACAAAACAGCATCACATTCTTGGAGACCTACAAGTGAGGGAAGGGAAAATGCGCAGGTAGCAGGAAGGAATGCTCTCTTGGCACAGGAGAGCCGGAAGCTGAGCGGGCAGCGGGATCCATGCATGCAAGCTCAGCCACGGCCGCGCCCACTTTGGGCCCTCCTGCGAGCAGCCTGAACGGCAGCCTGGAGTTATCACTGCCATCTCCTTGATTTACACCCTGCCTTCTCTCCAAAAAGCATACAAAAACATGGCACTCAGGTCCAGAATAAAAACAAGGCCTTAATTAAACCATAACATTAAAACACTAAAATGAAACCACAACGAAAAAATAACAACAAAAGAAAAAAGAGCACCAGCCAATTAAAAAGTCCTTCAGCAACAGAGCAATTTAAGCCTCACAGACTGATCAACCAAGTCCAGTTCTTACAGGAGGGCATTCCGGAGCCGAGGAGTAGCCACTGAGAAGTACAGATGCAAGAGAATTGCATTTTCGCTCGCAAAACATGTGAGCTTTCCCTGCCAAAGCCTCAGATAGGATCGTGAGCATGAGCACGCGCCGGCTGAAATTATTCATGCGTTGCCACACGTGTACTGAAATCTGATGAGTGGAAGGTTCCCATCCTTTTGTAATTTGCACAAATTTTCCCCGCAGGTTGAATAAGTCCCGTTTTAGTCTGTGGAAGAAATGTGTGCAACTTAGCAACTCTGCCAGTTTGCGGAAAGTGTGCAAATTTCACATTCAACTGCAGGTCGATGTGTGTAATTTTCTCTTTTGTGTGAAGTGAGAGAACGACGCGTCAAAATGCAAACAGGAATCAGGAATGAGATGAACTGCAGGACCCTGTTTGGGGAACCCTAGGAATCGTGACCGTGCTCATTAGCCAATCTGCATTCACGTCACCAGCAGCGGTGCCTCTAGTGGCTGACAGGGGATCTCAGCAGAGATCTTAACATCTGGGCTGATGTGTGAGGGATTTATAATCACTTAGAAATATCTAATGAAATGAAATGGAAGTTTCTATGAATCCAGAGTTTCCCTGGAAGCAACAATATAGTCCTGGTCACCTTCCCTGAAAAAGGACGTTTTTGAGTTGGAAAAAGTACCGAGAAGGGCAACAAAAATGATCTGGGGGCTGGAGCAGCTTCCCTATGAGGGGTGGCTACAACTGGGAGTGTTCAGCTCAGAAAAAGGCAAGGAAGGGGAGGCATGATGCAGGTGATTAAAATAATGCCAGGTGTGGACAAAGTGGAGAGGGAGGCATTTTTCACTCTCTGCCAAAACGCGTGAATCCAGGTCATCCTGTGAAGCTGATGGGGGAAGGGTTAGGACAGACAAGCGGAAGGACGTCTTCATGGAACTATGAAGCTAAACTATGGAATTCACAACTGCAGGAAGTCATGATGGCCACCCAATTGGAGAACTTTAAAGTGGGTCGGGCAGATTCGTGATGGAGGCGGCTCTCCGTGGTCACTGGCCTTGCTGGCCAGGTGCTCCCTCCTTCACCGGAGGTGGCCTGCCTGCTCACACCAGTTGCTGAGGAGCTTGGGCAGGTGGAGGTCTTGCACCCATCCTGCTCGGGGGATCCTGTGGGCAGCTGGTTTGCCATCATGCATGCAGAGATCTGCATTGGATGCACCTTTGGTCTGATCTAGTAGGGCACTTCTTACATTCTTAATATACATTTATTTCAGATCTTACACATGCCACCCTCACCATCTTCTCCACGCAGGTCATAAAAAGGCTTCTTTGCGCCCCACCGCAGGCAAAACAAAACAAAACAAAACCACGGCAAAATGAATTGGTTATCAGACAATCCAAGGCATGGTGTCCTCCCTGCTTCCCATGCACCGCTCTGCTCTGCTCTCCCTGTCCATTACTGGCTCTTCCCTGCACCCAGGGAAGAGTTGTCTATATCTGGGATTCTGGATTGCCTCTGCTAAACTGCTCCCTCTTAAAACTCTCGGGTGCAGGGAACCCTGCTGAAAAATGTTGCATCTGCATCGAATCACCTCATTTTCCGAAGCATTAAAAAGCAAACATTGCATGCACCGTAAAGTGAGGAGTAAGCTATTTTTTAAAAATCAGAGATTACACAAATAGCATTAACTAACAGCATAAATACCTTTTCCTTAAATACAAGTTTCTCTAATTAGGCTCCAAAGCATAGGAAGCTGGCTATTAATTTAGGGAGAGAAATGCACAGAGTGCAAATATGAATCGTCAGACGAAGCTCTTTAGGTATCAAACTCCAGATTTTTTAAAAACCATTAAACAAAGATTTAAGAATAAATTATTTAAATATCCATTAAAAAAACATTAGGCAGTGTCACTTACAAAGAAATACCCTACAAGCCAGACAATCATAGTGTTAGAGATGTTCTTTAGCTACAGTAAGAGCATAGACTGGAGGAGAGAGGGGAAATTCAGAGGCCTTTATGTAGTATGGTGTTGTATTATTTGAAAGGGAACTCCTTACTGTCTGTGCACGTTAACTGATACGGAGACAACCACTTATGCTCTGGCATTCCTGGAAATCTTGGTGACTTTCACTGCAGCGGATGATCTCGGAATGGGTCCTCCTTCAAAGACGAGACGCCTGCGTGATCCACTGGTCTTTAAAAGGGGCACTGAGCACCTTTGCTCATTGGTTGAATGGCGGTGTTGTTACATGCCATCCAGTCATCTCCAACTTATGGCCACCCTAGGAATGAAAGCCCTCCAAAACGTCTTGTCCACGAGAGCCTTGCTCAGCTCTTCTAAGTGCAACACTGTGGCGTCCTTCATGGAGTCCATCCATCTCTCGTTTGGCCTTCCTTTTTGTCTCCACCTGAGAATCTCCCTCACATGATTGCCTTCTCCAGGGATCCTTGTCTTCTCAAGCAGAACAGCCTCGGTTCGTCAGTTTTGCTTCTAGGGAAAGCTCTGGTTTGACTTGATCTAGGACCCATTGGTCCATCTTTCTGCCAGTCCAGGCCAATCACAAAGCTCTCCTCCAGCACCATCTTTGAATGCAACCATGTTCTCCCTGCCAGCTTTTTCCACTGGCCAGCTTTCACACCCACAGAGAGTGATCGGTGATGCAGTGGTGTCAAAGATCTTGGCCTCATTCTCCAGGGAAACATCCTTACTTTTGACAATTTTTTCTAATAAGTAGAATGACTGTTAGCATGAAGAAGATCACGGCCCACGTAGGGCCAGGAAAGATGCTTGTCTGAAATCCTGGAGAACCTCTTCCAATCCATGTTGTTGTTGTTAAAGTAAATTGCAACTATATCCTGCCTTTTTCCTTCTTTGGAAAACCCCCAGGCAGCTTGCATCATCCTCCACTCCATTTTAGCCTCAACACAACACCCTGTGAGGTGGGTTAGGGTTAGGGTTTGTGACTGACTGAGAGTCACCCACTGAACTCCAGGGCGGAGTGGGGACCGAAATCTGGATCTCCAAAGTCCCAGTCTGCCCAGTTAGACTGAATATGATTGATTGATTGATTGGTTGGTTGGTTGGTTGGTTGGTTGGTTGATTAGAATTTTAGCCCACCTCATTAGCCACAAAGGGTTACAGACAATGCTAGCAGGTGTCAAGAAAGACAAGAATAAAGTAGAGCTGCGCATTTGAAAAGAAAGCCAACCACAAGGTTCCGAAGGCAGGATTTTCGGTCCATGAACAAACTTGACTGCACAGAAGTCAAAACTCAACAAGCCACAAGAAAGCAAGTTTTCCTCTGGAGAAAGGAATTGCATCCTGCATTCAGCGGATACTCAGCCTTCCCTGCCATTCTAGTTTATCACACAAACACAAAGAGGAGTAATTAACTTCTGGCATTTGCCAAAAGGAGGCTTAAATGCAACTTGGCAAGCATCAGGGTAGGCGGAGGCACCGGGTTCCCTACAGGGTCTCTATTTCATAAGAAAAGGGAGTCAGGGAGACAGAAAAAAATCATCTCCATGACATGGCATCTGCTCCTGCTTTCACGGAGAAAGGTGCTGTGCAATCTCAAACATTCAGGAAGTGTCTTTTGGGTACTAAATGGGCTCAGTTCTTTCATAGTCTCTTCTCGACACCTGTTTGAGGAATGTTTCCTCTCACTGCCTCCTTGACCGCATAGGGTGCTCCCCAGCATTTTAGTGGTTGGTTGGTCAGTTGGCCAGCCAGTTGCTTTCAGCTTAGGACTGTTTCATGGCAGGGAGCACTGGCTGGATGTGAGCAGATGTCACTGCACAAGCGCCTTCACTGTTGGAGCTGGAGATCTCGGCCACATTTGCTTCCTCATCACTGATACACCAAAGGCAATGAGGGCTGGGAGGGACAGTTCTGGGCACAGTCCCAGGGAGTTCCTGATCCACAACATCCACCAACCCCGCTCCAGCCCTTGACTGAAAAGAAGATTAGGATAGGGAAGGAGAGTGTTCCGTTTGGACAGCAGTGCAAACCCCCTTGATTTGGAATTTCCAAAGCACTCCGCAAGTAGAAGTTCAGCCACCCTTCCACAAATTTGGCAACGGTGTTTGCCAATCAAAAACCCAAGTGAAAATTCTACTTTATTATTTGTTATTACATTTATACTATGCATTTTTTCCTCTTGTATGGAACTCAGAGCAGGTTATGTATTCCACCCCTTTATTTTACCCTCAAAATAATGTCCCGGTGAAGTAAGTTAGGCTGGCCCAAAGTCACCCAGTGAGTTTCATGGCTGAGTTGGTACTAGGACCTGATCCCCCAAATCCTGACATTCTAAACACTCCGTCACTGCAAAATGCATTAGGTTAGGTAAAATGCTTTCAAATACATGAATATTAGCAAAATACCTTAGCTATGGGGGCATTAGAAGAAACACACGCAGAAATGCTTATGAATGGTAATGCAAATTTTTAAAATTCCCAATGTTCAGGGTGAACTGAAGATTGGAGCAATTCTGAAAGCATGATGAACAACGCTTAGTCCTGGAAAAATGAGAAAGTGGCATAACTGAACGTAACTGAAATGGACCAATCCATCCTTCACTATGGGAAGAGCTTCCCCACAGAAAACTGCCATAGAATGAGGTTTGTCAGCCATACCTTCTCTCACCCGGAATTGGGATTGTTCTGCCAAGTGGTACTCATGTTGTTGCCCAACAAACTTGTTTCCATTATCCTTGTTCAGGAAACATTTTTCTTACGGGAAAGAAGTCCAGACCAGACAACTCTGCTTAGAAGTTTGGCTAACCCTTTTGGAATTCATCAGATTTACAATCTGCCAGTCCTCAAGAAACTCTCGGTTCAAGTCAAGAGAAATGGGCAAGCAAAGTGTCTGAAACTAGCCTCTCTCTTTGCAGATACTTTGTCATCTAATTACAACTATTTCACATAGCATTTTAAGAACCATATTTAAATGACTGGAACATTTAATCTGGGAAAGAGAGGGCTGGTGGAGGGGGAGAGAGGAGGTAGAAACCGAGATAGTTAACACTACATTCAAGGGTAATTACTTAGCCCATGTGATGCCTTAATTGTGAATTTCACAATTCCCCCAATTGGTACTGGCTCCTTCCGCTCTCTCATTCTCTCTCTCTCTCTCTCTCTTGTTTTAAATAATAAAAAAGAATTTCTTTTCTTGTCTTTTTTTTTTTTTTTTTTTTTGGTCAAGAAAAAAAACTTTTTTCTTCACCTCACTCCTGCATGACAAGGGAACAGATGGCAATTTAAGGGGAGAATTTATGAGCGGCACAATCTTAATGTTGCATAAAGAAAAGAGAGAGACTCGCATCAAAACCACTGACAAATGCACTCGCTAATATTAATGCACTTCCCATTCATCCAATATGCTTCCTAATTGCTTTTCTGTACATAATAATGTGGCACCTGCTGTTCAGCATTGCGGGCGCATCAGGGTCCCTCCAAAGTCAAACAGCTCCCACAACTGGTCCACTCCCAGTGATAAATGCGGAGCACTGCATCACACACAGTTCCTGTCAGTCCCGTAATTAAAATTTTATACTTACAGAAAAAGATAGTAAACAATTGGTCCTTAAATGGATTCACAAGAGGAACTCTTGTTGCAGCCCAACTTTCTAATTAGCATGCATCGCGGCTCGCTAATGTATCCATGACAAGAAACTAAAAAGAATGGTGGGGGGGGGATGCAGAAAGTTGGGGCTAGTCTCTTCTGCGCTCGCTCGCGCCTTTTCTCCCTGCGATGTTGACGTTTGGCTACGCCAGACCATGAAAACCATCCACCTAATGGTGTTCCACCCAGTCGTTTTGACACTGCAGCTGCCTTCTTCGGTCGCCCACGCCGTGCTTGGAAGCCGAGGCAGAGGGAGAAGGGTTGCGCACCCGCCGTGCCTCCGTTCCTTCCCGAGATTCAGCAGCCGGGATGGCCGATGCCTCTGAGAGCACTGGAGGGGCCGGGAGAGGGAGCAATGGGGAGGGTTGTGCCAATGCACAGCTCTTTGGGGAGGACAAGCCCTAGGGGGGAGCCCAAAACGGCTTGGGGAGGGTTAGGTGTGCTCACCAGGCACCCAGTGGAGCTGGTAGGGCCAGCGGGAGCTGGTAGCGCCAACACCGTTGGGTGGAAGACCCTCTCTGGAGTTTAGTCAGAACTTGTATGGAGCGACTCTGCCCTCAAAGGAGGTTCAGCACCATGGACAGCTCTCTCCGGGTTCAGACGACAACACAGGGTGGCTAAGCCCCATTGGTGAGGGTGTTAAGGATAGGCTAAACATGCACATGGTAAGCCTGACATGAGTGGAGTTTGCTGGAGCCAGGGTCAGACTAGATGGCCCAGGAGGCCCCTTCTGACTCACTCTGTTTCTATGTTTTTAACTGTCCATGGGCTGGGGCCAGACTGTCATGAGCTAGGCGTTCCCTCCCAAATGAGGCAGGCACTTCAGCAATTATTAGAAGAGTCTTTATTCCATACAGAAATCAGTGTATTCACAAGCCTCAAAACATGCACACCAGGTGGAAAATTGACCCCTCGCTCTGTCCCCTCTCACCCAAAGCTCTGCTTGTGAACCCTTCGGGGCTGGTCTCTGGAGGGGGTGTGCTATGGAAGTGGGCATGCTGATGCTCTTCCCATTGAACCCCTCATTGGTCCAACCAGTGAGTGCATTGATGGGCCCTTGCGTCCACATGTCCCAGGGTGTCAAGTTCTCCTCCCGAGAGCCCCTCCCCAGCCTGTCCTCTGCTGGCTTCTTTCCCACAACCAGGAGTGGGAGGGGGCTCGGGGTTGTCCTTGGAGTGCTTCGATCCAGAGCCGGCTCGGGCTGGCTCACCGGGAGGGTTTGGGCAGCCGGGGCCTCGCCAGTCTCAACAACTCCAAGTGAGAACCCCGAGCCACGGCTGGGTCAGCGTCTGAGCGTCATTCCCACCAGAGCCCTCTGTCCCTCGTGCATGCCTGGGAGTCTCGTCCGAATGTGCGTGCATGACACAGACTAAGGCAGCAAAGCCTAGGACCCCACAGTCCGGGGGGCCTCCAAACAACCCCACAGGCAGGACTCGGTGCAGGGCAAGTCCGGCTGCCCTCACAGGAGGGAGGGCACTGCTTCAGCCAGGCCAGGCCAGGCCATGGCCATGCGCTTTTTTCCATCACGGTACTTTCTCGAGGACAAGAGTGGCAGAGAGCTGACCCAATCAGCTTGCCGCTTCTGATGATGTGCAGCCAATGAGGGGAGTGGCGTGCTAAGATGCCTGCTCCCTCTCCGCTCCAGGGCACTTATTGGCCGTGCACCCCAGCGCTGGTGGTTGGGCTCAGCACCACTCCCTCCCTGGGAGAAAAGTGAAGCGGGATTTTCTGGGAACGGGCAGCCCACGGCCTGCCTCCTGGGGCTGCGCCTGTCCCCAGCTGGCCCCCGCCGTGTGGTTGATGCCCTTTCCCCTTTCCTTTCCATTTAGGCTGTTCATCGTTTTGCCAGCAGCCCACCAACAGAACCAGTCCAGTTCAGGGGCACTTCAACCAAGCACAGCAAATTAAAGGTGGGTGCGAAGCAGCGGGCTGGTTCTCTCCGCCACCCCACCCCTCACACTGCTTACCTGGAGAAATGACGCTGCTAATTTGACTGTGGGCAAGTTAAGCCAGCCTCTGAAAGATCATAAAGGATTAGCATGCTTCCTTCAAGCTCTCTGCCACAGAGAGAGGGAGCTCCGGAGCTGGGGGCATCTCACGGGCTGCATGGGTGCATTTCAGATGGCCCACACCTTGACATGATCCACAGAGGCCCAGCTTAATTGGCAGTGACACCAGACAGAGCCTGTTTGGTGTTGGCTCCCCATTGCTGGAGAGTGGAGGAACAAAGTCAGGGGTGGGCATTGCAGGGAGTCTGGAAAGGAGAGCCAAATTTCTAACCCAGATTTGAAAGTAAGCCAGGGAAGACAGGTACCCTTTGGGTACGGATGTCTGCCTCTTACTCAAGGGGAAATTTACTGCAAACCTACCCAAATCCCTACCTATGAGCTTAAAACAATAGACTTCAGTGGGAACCATTGTTGGGCTGGGGCAGCGAATATCATTTAGTTCCTTCCCTACATGAACCCACACACTGCTTTGTCCCCATAAAGAGAACGCTGCTGGCCCATCCTTCGCCGCTGCCCTGGTTTAACTCCGTCCACGCAGGTAGCTTTGAAGATGCACAGGGAAGGGAACCCCAAAGTCGCTCTCACCTTCCTTTGGATTAAAAAAATAATATTAATCATAATTTTAGTACAACCCTGGCCATTGTTCTGCAATCAAGATAAATCAGGAACTGTCTGACAATTTACTGCAATCTCAGTCACTGTAATGGAATGGCGGGGGGGGGGGGGGCACAACAACTTAAACCAACCTCTGTATTCATCATTAGATGTAAAAATTCATGTCTCTCCTACCTTAGTGCTGACAGGCGCTTTTTCAGCGGAGCTAGAATACTAAAGGAATAGCATTCCTTCGTAAATAAGAAGAGTGGCACCAGAGTTCTATTTTTTATTTTTTTACCCTTGCACCGAAAGATGACTCACAGCAGGAAACATTATTTATAATGCAGATTTTCCTAGGTTTTCAGAAAAACCCTCCTGTATTTCGACCCTCTTTCTAAACCCGTCTGCATACTCCATGAGAGAAAAAATACAGTCCTATTAAGCCCCATTTTATATTAACCCAGCTTACACAACCAACATCATCTAAAACATAATTGCTAATATATTACAGAGTTATTTCCGCTGCATCTAATTAGCTTTTCATTGTTTTAACCTAAGTGCAATATCGCATCGTGTTCCTCCATCCTCCTGATTCCAGATACAATAGGAGGTACCTGGTACACGATGCTAAATGAAAGCATCTTTTTTAATGCTAATTGCAACAGACTTCTTTTTATGAAGAAGGAAGAAGAATACATGTCTTGGAGCCAAAAGCCAAGCCGAATGCCCTTCGGAATCTAAGGAGAACCGGTCTTTGGATCTGCAGATATGGCTTGAGCATCCTAGAGGCACGGTTGCACGAAGTGCTGGGGATGAAAAATCGGCCAACCTGATGAGCAGCCCAGACGTGTGTCCAACTAGGCAGCCTGGTGCTGAAGCATTCGGGGAAATGGCATTCCCCTGCCTTCCTCAGCTCTGGAGCTTCCGTCCAGGTAGGCAGCCTTGGGGAAGAGCACCAGGTGCGCTTCCACAGCCCTGCCTCAGTCTCCAGATGTCCAGCACTGCGTTCAGCAGCTGATGACGCCCTCCCACCTTGGAAATGTCCAAGCGGTCTGCGCCCCAGCTGCCTCCACCGCCTCGAGCGATCCTGCTTTTCCAACACGGAGCTGGCTGCAGTATCTGGGGTGGGGGAGAGGCCCGTGGGACGGGCCTCCAAGGATTGTACCACTTCAGGATGCGGGGGAATGACTGCAAATCCGAAGGCTTCAGTGAGTGCAGAAAATGAGCAAGTCAGGAAAAGGCTTGACTTAGAGACATATGTGTTGGAGGCAATAGCTCCCGGCTCGCCACGGGTGGATGGGAACGTTTGGGAGAAATGGCTCCTGTTTTAGCAATGCTTTCTTGGCATCCCTTGAAATTGTCTGGTTCTCCCCAACAAGACTCATCACGTTTGCTCTTAGGCTTTGCTTCAGCTGGATTTGTGTGCCAGTGATGCATCTGGTTACAGCAAGAGCAGGCAATGTGCTGCCCTCGGGACAGTGTGGATTCCAGGACCCTACGACCAAAGCCAACAGAGACGATGGCCACGGATGTGGGGGGCTTGCCAGCCAAACTCTCCGGAGGGGCACGAGTTGCCGATCCCTGCAGCACACAGCTTGATTAACAACCCAGCTGGCGCCAGTTGTGGAACCAAGCAGGGATGTGTGGAGCCCCTGGGGAGAACACCCCTGGGCTCATCTGGGGTAAAATGGACAGGAGGAGGAGGAGAACCATGTGAACCAGCCTGGGCTCCTTGGAGGAAAATAGGGATAAAAACGTAGCAAGTTATGCGGTTATTATGTGGCACCGAGTCACTCCCAGCTTAGGGTGATCCCAAGAATGAGTGCCCTCCGGAACTTCCTGCCCTTGACAGCCCCGCTCAGCCCTTGTCAACTCAAGGCTGCACTTCCTTGATGCAATCGATCCATCTTGCAGTTGGTCTTCTCCTTCTTCTGCCAACAAGTAATTCAATTAAGTTAATTAATGGATTCATTAACAACTCCAAGCCAAACCTTCTCACCAAAATGCAAACTTTCCACAATCGGAGACTTTTTATAGGGATGGGAGGCTCTCACAAACACCTTGGGCGATGGCAAAGACTGCCTGCTTTTTCGCGACGTTTCAGTGATTCCTTCGAACGAGGTCAAGGTGCCGATCGGGAAGCGCCGACCACATTCTGAACAGCCCTCTTGTGTCCACGGCCAGCATGTGCTTCGTTCCTTCCCACTACGTGATCCCCATTCCTCTGATCTCATTTCTCTGCAACTGCTCCCAGACCCACAGGCCTCCCTCGCTGTGGCCTTCCTTCATCGTCAGAAGCGATAAGCTACATGAGACGTGACGTCATTGCACTGGCCACGTGTTCCCCCATTGGCTGGGATCGCCCACTTCACTGATAGCGTCATCCTACCTGTGCCTAATCAGGCCAGCTCCAGGGACATCCATGGGGCTTGGTTTCAAATAAGGATGTGTAGGGCTGCCCCCTAACTGAAGAAAAAAAGGATGGAGATGATGGAGAGGGAGATGATGGAGAGGGAGATGATGGAGATGGGGGAGGGGAGCAGAGGGGAGGGCGTACAAGCAGCAGCTAAAAGTGATCATGGCAACGAATTGGGGGAATGCGAGGTCAACGTTTTTATGACCGAGTGATGGCACTTTGGGGAAATGTTTCGAACCCCTTCCCCAAAGCTGTGCATTCATCTTGAGCATTACCATGAGTGAACATTCAAGGTGACCCTAGTTGCTTTCAGGGGCAGAGCAGCTCTGGATTTGGCCACCCTGAGAACCCCCTTCCATGAGGGCCTCGCCAGGGACAGAGAACAGAAATGGGAGAAGGACAGAGTGGAGTTTAGGGTGAACAGTGAAGTACTGGAAAGGCAAATCCAGAACAAACAGAAGGGTGAAAGAGCCGGGTTTGGGAGTAAGATTCTGCAGCGCTGGACAGAGAAAAGCGGGTGGCAGAGAGCAAGGGAGTGGAGGGCGGCAGAAGGGGACGTGGGAGGCCAGGGTTGGCATGACATTCGCTGTGTGAACCTGGGCCGACCTTTCTTCCACAGCCCGTCCTGCTTCACAGGGTTGCTCTGAGATAAAATGGGTGGGTGGGGATAGAAAACGAACTAAATTCAACGCCTTGGCCTCTTTGGAGGAAGCAGGGAATTAAAATGCAATGTAATGAAACGGCATGCAATAAATTTAACATGTTCTTGTGTACACAGGTATTTATCAGCCAAAACCCGGCTGCGGGCTTCTGGGGAACACTGGACGAGCTGGCCAGCCTGTGAAGGCAGCTGGAGCCGAAAGAAGGGTGCATTCTTGGAGCTGACTGGGAAGATGGGGGATGTTTATACATTGATGAAAATCAGTTTCCCTTTCAGGGTTCTTTCTGGAGTCCACTTCCAGCGTTACCCCAGTGTGCAACACATTTGAATCAGCACAGGATTGTGCTTGTTTACATGGAATGCAGAACAAAGGAAGTCCCAAACCTGTGTCTGGTGAATGCCAGTTTTGGCCTCTGCCTAAGCAAAAGATGGTTTTAAAAGGGGGGGGGGGGGAGTACTGCAGCCAAGTGCTCAAACGAAACTTTGATCAAGCACAGAATGCCATTTTTCAGAAATACCAATCTTCGTTTCATACCTTTGCAGGCATCTGCCAAAACCAGCTCCATTTTTGATCAACTTTATTCCTGAAAAATTAGACCTCCCATCCCTTTAGTGGGGGGGGGGGGGGGGGGGGGCACAGAAAGTCCTTAAAGATTGGTATAAATCCAATCCAATTTAAGGCACACGGGAAAGTCATGGGCAGGCTCAAGCTATTACTTTCAGTGGGATTCAGTCCCAAAGGATGACCCAGGTTTGGTCCCTATCGAAAAGTAATGGGCTAAAGCAATCACATGCCATTACTTTCCAAGAGAGGTTCACTCTGTACAGTCTGTAATAACATGGTAATCTGATGTTGCAGCAGCTCATGAACATGTGGAATGAAAATAGAAAAGGATGGCAAAGCTGAAAATGTGCAGGCTGAAACAAAACAATGGAGGGGGCGGGGGGAGAAAGGCCAGGAAAAGTCCACTCCCCTCCATTGGAAAGTAGTCCTCATCTAGCTTTCTGCTTCTGTTCAGAGAAAAGAGAGCGCTCAGGAAAAATGGAAAACATGCTCCCTTTCCAGCCAATTTCCCAATCTTTCCCAGGGAAGCATTTGTTTGTGCTTGTTCACTAGACATGTCTTTCTAACATTTGTATCTTATGTTTCCTCAAAGGCGTCTAAGAGTAGATATGCAATCTTCCTCCTCCTCCTCCTCCTCCTCCTCTTCCTCTTCAATTTATCCTCAGGGAAACCCTGTGAGGCAGGTAAGGTTGAAAGTCAGTGGCTGGCTCAAAGTCCTCCAGCAACCTTCACAGCCCCACGTGCCTCGAGTCCCTGCCCAGTGCAACTGGTGACTGGGAGGACATCTTAGAAGATGGAAGCATGGGATTTGGAGGTTTCTCTGTGTTCTGATTCGGTTCAGGAGGCAAGGGAAACTGTGGATCCCATGCTTTCCAGAAGAAGGTGCCATTCTTTAATTCCTGGCAAAGAAAAGTCTCACCTGTCTGTCACTGATTATGCCTTCCCCCTCTACAAAAATAGCTGTTGGACTTTCCTTGGGAAGGGGAAGGGGGAACGGGCAGGGGTGATACAGCAGGAGCTCCATTTTCAGCCAGATCTCAATTCCAAAGGATTTGGGGTCAGATTCAAAATGGCATGTGTCTTTCTGAATTGGGAATGCTGACCTTCCAAACTCTCACTGCAAATTTGCCCTCACCACTAGCTCAGATATGTTGAAGCACTGTGAGCTTGTCAGTTTGGGTCAAGTCCTGTGTTTTAATAGCAGGTATTTTTGAGGCTGGTCTTTCTGTGTGTTTGATGATTACTTATTTGCTATTTTGTGTTTCATATTTTGTATTTTAATATTTTAGGACTTTGGAGGCAGAGGAAGAAGTCCCAAAATTTGGCATGGGGAGCGCTTGGCTAAAATGTTCTTGCATACATTTGAATGACCCAGAAGGATCTGTGCACACAACTCTTACTGCAATTTAACTAGCAAAATTTAACATACTTACGTTGCAAATCATTCTATGCACACTAATGTGGAATTAAGCCCCACTGAATAACACGGGGAGTTACTTTGGGGTAAGTAGGACTAGGCTAGAAGATACCCAGACTTTGACCAACCCCCCCCCCCCCAACAATTGGCATGTACTAGGCCTGGGACAAATTGGTTTTTCTATTTTGATATTCCTGCTATCAGAACGACCCCACTGAAAAGATCGACCTGATTCATATACTCACAATGACTGAAATAAGCCACAAGAAACCCTCACATAACCCTCAAACAGGCCATGTGTTATGTGAGGTCTGTTTAACCCTTGCACAACCCACTCCCACCAAGTTAAGAGCTCACAACAAGCTGAATATTCAGAATGGCCACTGACAGGCACCGTAGTCCACCAAGACAAAAATGATGCTTGATTATGAACACCAGGCCACCAGGGAAAACATTCAAATAAAGATGGTCAGGATCTGAATTGAAGAATACGTGGGACGTCAAGTGGAATGTGGACTTCCCATAACTTGATTATCTCCAATGCTATTTGAGGAAGTGGCTATTTAGCATGTGGTACCCAAAAGGAACAGGATGCCAGGATTTGAAGCAGGACTCTGTGTGTGTGTGTGTGTGTGTGTGTGTGTTTAAAAAAATCTTTTTTTTTTTTTTTTGGAGCCAGACCAAATGTCCCTTTTGCTGTAACTGTAAACGGAGGCTTCAATATTTAATGCGATGCTGCGGTGGCTGCACCTGGATACTCCGTCAGCCCCGGCTCCCCTGTGGGTCATTACTGCAGCCATCTGAAAGGGGACAAACTGTTCATCCAGGCAGTAATGCCTGTCTTGAAGACTTGAAGGCTACAAAACAGCGGGAAGCAAAATGATCTGGCTCCGATCCTGGGGAACAACTCAGCCAGGGGACAAAAGCATGTTTCCTCTCACTGGAGGCGATGCAAGTCTCCATCTCTCTGGAAGTCAGGACTTCGGCCTGCGGTCCGAGTTGGGTGCTTTGGTTCCTAGCCCATTCTCCCGGTCGCAGAAAGCAACTGCACGAGGTTCCTGGCAAAGGGGATTGGGGAGGAATCTTGCTTCCCCCCCACAGTTGCTCCAACCACGATGACAAGCAGATGTCCTAAAGTTTCCCTGGGATTTTAACAGGGACCGTCTTCTTGCCTTCTTTATCTCCACCGGAGAGCTGCAAACCCTGGCACAGAGTTCCTTGTGACTCCGAGAAACCCACACCCCTCCTCCTGCCACACACACACACACACACACACTTCCTCCCCGACTAATGGAATTTAATTACCTTAGTGGTATTAATCATCGGTACAGTAGAGCAAAGTGTATTTTATTACCACTTTTAAGGGTTATCGGCACAGCTATTTCAAATGAACTGTCAAACTGCATTACGTGTCAAGCATGCCAGGTTTGAAATTCTGCAGAAAGGGTAGTTGGGGGGGGGGGGTTCCCTCTTTAGAAACAAGGACAGGGAGGGGAAGAAGCAGCATTTCTATCAGAAGGGTGTTTTCCAGGACCAAGAAACCCCCTCTCAAAATCCTCCAAAACTGGTAGTTGCTTGCCAAATACTGTCTCATGAAAAGTGGAATTGTCCAGGCATTCAAAACAGAATGGGAAAAGGGACAGAAGAAAATTCCCTGCGGAGGAATCACAGCTCTGTTTCTTCTGAATGAAATGAGATCATGTTCATACGAGTGGGTGGAATGATGCGACAGGGTGACAGAGGCAGAGTGGAGCGTTGCTTCCCATTTACAACCTTTAAAGAATATGGAACAATAAGGAAATGAGATGCACAGCCATACCTGGCGCTGCCCACTGCTTGCTCTATTCAGACTCCTCCAACAGGTTGGAAGCAGCTTGAAAAGGGTTTTCAAAGAGGTATCCAGAAAATCTTGCCTGAGAAATTTCAGCCCAGCCCTGTGCAAAAGTCCAAGATCGCAATGACTGCCAGCAATTTAGCAGTTTGGCTTAGTAATGGACTCTCTGGCGGCTAAAGGGAGTTAGAATCAAGGCCTTCCATATACATGTGGTGTACCTGGCATAACTCCGTTTATGTGCTACGAGTCTCCGGAGCCCCTCTATCAGAAACAAAAACGACACCCTTCCATCTTGTGCTCCCGTACAGACATGCAGAAGGCGGAACCGTCACTTTTAGTTTCTCCTTCTCCCAATTTTAAATTTAGATTGCCCCAAATTGGAAAGGATGCTTCTAAAGTTTGCATGAGGGGTCCTATGCATTTTTGTGCATATTTCTTCTAATGTGCTCCTTTTGCTACGTTTTTCCTATGTTTTTTGGCAGAAATTTTCCTAATATAATGCAATTTTAACACTATTTCCCTTGACATATGTTGTTTTGTGTCTATCTTTTAATTGGAGAACTCTTAGACAAAGATCAATATGGTGACTAGAAACAAGAAATGGTTCCTTTTTGTAATATTTTGCTTAAAGCAATGTTTCATAGTAAGAATGATCCTCTTCTTTTAAAGGAAAAAACTTTCTCTAATTTGTGGTGTAGAAATGAAATACAACAGCAGCAGCAGCAACAATTTCTCTTCTTTTCTTTACAAAAGGAGGACACTTTTCTATGTCCTGCATCCTTAGAAAATGCTTGATTTTTGTTTGCTCCCCCTACAAAAGTAATATCTCATTTGAAGATGAAGAAGCCAAATTTCTAATTTGTGAACCACAAAACTAACATACAATATTGCGGGTGAACAAACTCAACTAAAAAAGCAAGCTTTCAACTCAGCGCATAACATTCAAATATAAATTGAGCAATTAGAAAAACTTGCAAACAGTAAAATCAATCCCAACTGTGAGTATAACATTCAGTGACTTCTTTGCTCCAGCTTCTCATTCACAATTTTGTCAAAATGCAGAACTTCCCTGCTGACTTGAGGCCTGCAAGTCTGCCTGTGGATGCAGGTGTTTCTAGATTTTGTCCTGACTGAAAAGGAGAACTGAATCCAAATGCAAAGAAAATAATAATAAATCATTTTATTATGGGGCTATTTTTCAGTGAAAAATGCAGCCTTCCTCTTTGTCACACCCCCTGTAATGCCATCTCCCACCCACTGGGTTGTGGGAATGCCTGATGGAAAACCGTTCCTAGAGGAGACAACCTCTACATACACCATGTTCAATCTGTGCTGTCATCAGGTTGCTTCCTGTATCTTTTATTATTGTATCATCATCATCATCCCATTTATAGAAGGAAGGACTCGTTGGAGAAGACCCCGATGCTGGGAATGATTGAAGGCAAAAGGAAAAGGGGACAGCAGAGGTTGAGGCGGCTGGATGGGGTCACTGGGTTAGTGGGAGTGGGCTTGGGTGGACTCCAGGGGATGGTGGAGGACAGGAAGGCCTGGAGGAATGTTGTCCGTGGGGTCGTGAAGAGTCGGGCACAACTTTGCGACTGAACAACAACCCAAAGGTCTCAAGGTGGCTTACAGTAAACATACACATACATACTTAAGTCATTTATCTCCCAATAATACACCCTTGTCTGTATTTTGGCTATCTGGAAATTACGTTTTTTCCCATTTATAAAGAATCACCTCTACTCATGGGGTTAACCTGGACATACAAGCTGCTGGCTAGAGGGATGGTGTGTGGGGGTGTGAGAGAGGAAGAGATCTTCCCAGAAAGGATGCCTATGTAACAGGTCAAAAAGGCACTGGAAAGTGAGGGAGATAAGAGGGGGCTGCCTGCATACAGCCTCTTTTCAAGATGGAGTCTAGATGGAACAGTAGCCAAGAGGCCAACACGTGGAACCGAGCGGTATCTGCTTGCGCCAAGGAAGGAACGATCTGGCTGGTCGCTGTGTCAAACAGGATGATGGACCACAGCAGGGCTCTCTCTCCTGCCTGGCCATGAAACTCACTGGGTGACGCTGGACCAATCTCTGACTCTCGGCCTACCCTACCTCACCCATTGTTATGAGCATAAATTGAAAGGAGAGAGATCACTTATGCCATCTTGGATTCCTGGGAAGGGGTGGAGGGAGAAGGCAGGAGAGAGGGGGAGGAGTAAAAATGAATGAATGAATGAGGGGACTTTGGATGTGATCCAGCAGGGGCCCTCTAGGGCTTGTTGGTATTTACTTCCTTCAAAGAATGCATATACTGTACCTTTTATTAACTTTTATTTAAAAGTTATTTTAATTGTTAATTTTTGACTATTTATTGGGTTTTTATATTGTGCCGAGATGTCTCCGGATTTTTAAGGTTAATTATGTATATTGTTGTTTGTTTTGTAAGCCGCCCCGAGCCTTTTTGTGAATGGGGCAGCATAGAAATGTTTTAAATAAATAAATACCTTCCATAACAGAAGCTCCTGAGCTGTTTATAAACCAACAACTAAGTTTTAAAAATGCAGTCTCATAAAACTAACCATTAGAAGCATTGAGGAAACAGCTAACTGAAGCGAGATTTCAGTAACTGAACTATTCACAGCATGGTTGAAGGTGGACGTAAGTCCCGTTGAGCTGGATGGGGGAAACAGGTATCGGATTGCAGAAGTGGTACAAAACTGAGATGAATGAAACAAATGGAGGAATGAATATTGGTTGATATTCCACCTCACAAAATTGAACCGGTGTGCAAACGGCTCCCAGGCGAGTCTCCCCGGTGCCCGTCTCAGCCGGCTGGAGGGGCAGGCCTTGCTTAGGCAAGCTGCTTTCAGGGTTCCCTTGAGCAGCAGGCCTGGACAGAAGTGGGATGGGTGACCTGAGTGTATGATTCTATTATTATTGCTGTCAACTGCCTAGAGAGCTTTGGCTATGGGCAGTATAAAAATGTAATAATAATAATAATAATAATAATAATAATAATAATAATAATAATGCTCCTTATTGCCTGGCCCTGATCCACCAGCAGGGCATTTAAGCCCAAGAGAGAAGGTAAGGCGAAAGGAGTCCATTGTTCCTTCTCTCTGGGAGTTGAGCTCCGTGCACCCCTCATGGATCAGGACCGGGACAGACGCCCAGTGCACCAGTGCCTTGCACCCACTCCCAGTCTCTGAGCCCGGCCTGCTGAGCTCCACCAGGATCGCTGAACCATCCCTGCAGCACGTCCTCCTCCGAGTGCCCTGGGGCCGCTCAGCCACAGATCCAGTGGTGTAGTGGAGGAAAGGCTCTCGGGGATGCAGTTGTGGCACCCCTAGATTAACGGGGTGTGGATGCTGAAGTCCTCTATTCTTCCCATGTTCAGGTGGAAGCACTGGGGGAATTTCTCCAGAAACAATACACTGTTCCGTGTTGCGACGGAGAGCCCTTTGGAGTGGGCTCCCCTTGAATGGAGCAAGAGCCACCAGCTTCCCCAAATCCCTGCTTCTGGGGAGATGAGAACTACTAGAAGGGGCATGTTGTGATATCAGCATCATTGCTTGAGATTTAGGACTCCACTCGGGGGCAAGGACTCCTTGGGGCCTGGAATTGACATATATGAACTTGAGCCCTGTTGCATGGCAGAAAGCAGGGGATTAGATTTACTCCAATAAGGTTCCCGCCATGGTTTTCTCATTGGCCAGAGGCAAGCACAGGGCAGTGTTTTTCAACAAAAGTTGATAGCATTTCTCTCCCCCACCGCACCCCGACCCCCTGCTGCCACCCGATTGCTCTGCATTCCCTCGCATTTGGAGAATCCATGCTTGAAAAACAGGGGGAAGTTCAGTTTCATTCCACTATTGATCTGTCAGACAAGAACCTAATCAATCTTCTTTATAAGCTATTAAAGCAGAGCAAGAGAAATGAACTCACCTGATACATTCAGCATTGATTGCTTCTTTCTAAGAACCGAATGTCGGTATTATCTGCTACTACAGCTGCGATTCAATTTTTCAGAAACAAGTTTTTCCTCTTGTTAGTTTCCCAAGAAATAAAAGGTGCATTTTTATATATACTTCTTAACAAACAACAACATTACGATCTAAACGAAAGAATATTATTGAGATTAAATAGGACAAGATTTTCTCCTGAATTTTATTTGTTGAAAGGGGCCAAGGGTGTGGGCAAAAGGACCTCGCCCCCGCAAAGCTGCCCCATTCCCAATCTTGCCCCCTAAAAGCTCCCCCATTCCCTGTGACTCCAACGAAGTAGTGAAAGTTTGCAGTTCCAAAATGAAGTTTGTACATTTGGGCTTGTGGCTGAATTTCCAGAGCAAGCAATGGATTTGGAAATCAGAAATGATCTATCCCCAAAAGGAGGACTACCTAGACCATCACTAAACAGTCCACAGGCCAGGAGCCACAAATTAGAAGTCCCTCTGCAAGGTTTGCCCTCCATCAACCAATTACTGGAGAGTTTGTCCCTCATTCTGCACCACAAAAGAAACATTTGGACTCCGTGTGTGGTAAGCTCAGTGTTTGTTAGAGACAGAGCTTACCGTGCATGGGTCTCCCTCCTCGTGTGGAGGAAGAAGGCCTTCCACTAACACATACGGAAGCTGTTAGCTCCCTCTTCCACACAGATCTTTGGCTGTGACACCAACACACAGGTTGGTGTCCCCCAACCTTCAAAAGCAACAATCTGGAAGTCAGAAGGGGTGCATGCAGAATGACATCTGCAGTTTTGGGGCCCAATCCAAAACACCCAATCCTAAGAACAAGCCAGAATTAGAGTAGGCCAAGGGCTAATGTACGCAAGTCATGACTACCCTGGAAGGACCATAACCCAAGGGCAGAGAAGATATTTTCTATGCAGAGTGTTCCACCTTCAATTCTTGCATCTCTGGGTCCGAGCAGCTTCCTCTGTTCCAGCGGCTCCTGGCCTTTAGGATCATTGGGCACATTCAGAACTCAGGAACCTGGCATGGGCACTCTCACAAAATGGCTGCCTTGGAGGTTGGCCCATTCATAAGATGGCTTCCCAGGTGGGCAGGGCCTTTCACAAAAGGCGCCTTCCCAAAAGGCGAAGTGGGGAGATGAAAAGGAAAGTATTTTGCCTAGGAACCTAAGGCCAACATATAGGTGGGTCTAAGCCTCAAAACACAAAACCCCTCTTGTAACCCCAAAGAAAGATGGAGCTAGAAAGCACGCTGCAGTTGGCCAGCCTCCCCATTATGTTTATTAGTATTTAAAGATGGAAAAGATGGAAAATAAAATCCAGAAGGCAGGGCAGCTGGCAGGCACCAAGAGAAACGATGGAGGCCTCACCGAGTCGGAGCAAGGCATTCAGCTCCCTGCCATTACAACCCGGCGGGCCGCCGGACAGACCTTCCCCAGCCCTGCACTGCATCTGTCCAGATGGGTTAGAGTCGCTCTTTCATCTGCAGTCCGGGGCTAGCAACAAAGCCCGTTGGGCTATCATACTGGGCCAGTGGGACTGTGTCTGCCCAGGCCTGTTGTATGCCAGTATGAATTATTATAAAATAAGGGAAGGCCTCATCTATGAGGCCTCTGGGAGGAAAGAGTCCTTGGGTGATATTCCAATGCACAGCTTATTTTCAGAAGCTTCACTAATGCAGGGTAGGAGAAGATTATCTCCAACCATATCATGGAGCCAAATACCGAGATTGCAATGCGGTTCCCGCTGAGCTTGTTTTATTTTCCTTAATACTAAATTGATTCCTGGAATATTAACTGCGCACACTTTCTCAGAAACCCTATCCATTCACAATACGTGGATATAATTTCCCCCAGGAAGATATGATGGTGCATTCAATCTTATGTTTATTTATTGCCAAAAAAAAAAAGAGACTCTGCCAAAAATAAAAAAAAAGTAGCGAATACTCCTCTCTGAGAATGTTTCAGTCAAATTAAATTAATTTATAATTAATTTTCACTGGTATTTCCGAGAGGAAACCTTTCATCAGCATCATTTAGGCTTTGAAAATTACAATATTAACTAATAGTAATTAAATAATAATGTATTAATTTCAATAATTTTAATTATCTCCTCTGATTAAATTACCTGTTAATCAGTTCCACACTGCTTTTGTTATTAATTAGTTAATTTAAGAATGAAATGCTAAAAAGGGGTGGGGAGCAAAGAAAAAGAAACTGTGCTCTTGGGTATACATTTGTATTTTGTCTAAACAGGGCAGCGAGAATTACTTCAGAATGTCCGTTTGACTTATCTGATTAATATCTATGCCCCACACTTGGAGAAATGATCTTTGCAACAACACCGAGGCATACAGTTTGAAAAATAACTGGATAGGTGCAGAAAAAACCAGAAGTGCAAAATAAAGAATAGATCCTGTTTAAGGTTTAAGGTACAGCACCAACGAGAGCCTTTCCAAGGTAGAATTCAGCCCTGGAGCCGGAAGAGCGCTAACGTCCCCACTCCGAAAGCTATTCGCTCAGAGGATTTTCTGGCCTCGCCTGGCTTGTTTTGGCTTTTGGTGCCATTGCTTCTTCTGGGCCCAATCCTGCCCACCTGCCTTGGCTCTCCTGGCTTCTAGTCAATGGCTGCTTAAAGTCAACCTGAGGGCAAGCTACGAAATAGAAACACAGAGCGAGTCAGAAGGGGTCTCCCGGGCCATCTAGTCTGACCCCCGGCACCAGCCGGCTCTGCTCACGACATGCCCACCATGTGTACGTCCAGCCTATCCTTGAACACCCGCACCGATGGGGCCTCAATGACCTCCCGTGGAAGCCCATTCCACGCCCTCGGGGTCCTGTCAGGAAGTGCTTCCTGGCATCCGAATGGACCTTGGCTCCCTGAGCTTTGCTCCGTTGGAGCGCATCCTGCCTTCCTCTGCAGGGGAGAACAGGTCTTTACCCAAAATGTAGAAGTTCGCACTGCTGAGATTATGGGCTGTGCTCTCCGGATATGAATGCAAGCACCCTGGCCAGTGAAAACTGCCACTCTTTATGTGCTAAGACTTCTGTGCCTTTTATTAGCGACAGTGAGCAACTTGCTTTTAATAAACAATTCAGAGATAGGACCACAGGTTAAAATATTCCAACTATTAAACGGCAAACTACTGATAAACAAATGATATCAGATTGATTAAAATTACCTGTTACAATTTCTAATTAAAAATTTAAAACGTTGCATCCAATATATGTGTGGGTCTTGCAGGCAGCTGCAGAAAACCGAGCATAACGTACTGTTCGCTGGGCATTGGTGCCTGTAAGAAGGTTCCTGGCAAACTCAGCCTCAGACCTGCCTGGCCACCTTCTAAACAGATGGGAAATAAACGTGGCCCGTCTCTGTGCCTTCATCACTGCATCTGTATAACCAGGAAAAAATCCCTTCGCCCACTCTGCTCAATGAATAACGACAAAAAGCACAGGAGCCCTGCTAGAATATGTTGGCCACCTGGCAGACAATAATGGAGTTGCAACTGGGCTTTCTGGGACCAAACTTATTTGGGGAAACTTGCTAGGCAAAGTCCTGTTCTAATTTTGATACAAGTTAAGGTGTGGCATTTTACACAAAAAAGAAGCAAAGCTGGAGCTAGTGCTTTCCTTTTTAAAAAAACAGCAAGTGGTTAAAATAAATGGGTTTTCCCACTCTCAACATAGTTAAAAAAAAAGAAAATTGGGGTAAAAAACTACAATGTGTGTTTGTCTTTAAGAACATTATCTATGTCTTTTGTTAAGTGATTTGTAATTGTTTTTAAATTGTTGATCTCTCTTTAATGGTATATTTGCAGCTGTGCGGCTGTTTAAATTCTCATTGCAGAAGCAATTTTTGGATTAACGTAAATTGTTCATCCATCTTTTGATGCTCTTAAAAATAGTGAAGAGGAACAGAGAGGGGAAAGAACTGGAAGGAAAAGAGAGAAAAGACTCTAATATGCAATTATTAAGAGATGCATTGTGATAACACCTTTAAATATTTATATAGCCACTGATTATATATTAAACAACTCTCACATGAAAACCCATTAATATTATTATTAGATTTCAGGCACACCTGCAGACTCTGTGTGAGGTGGGGTCCATTATCTTAGCTCTTGTGAAAGCTACATAATTCAAATCTTTGCTTCGTGCCCCAGGTGGCAACATTTGCAAGGCCAGGTAGCCGTTTCTGATCCCGGAGTTCTGCTGCATCCAATGTTCTCACGCTAGCGGGGGATGCGTCCCTTATTTCAGCCATGAGATATGTGCCATCACAGACAGCACCAAGGCTGGGCTTTTGCATTCCAGATCAGGCAGCGGCGAGAAGCTTCAGAGTCACAGGCCAAATCCTTGGCTGCCTGGGAGCCTTACCTGGCCCGGGAGCTCCAGTGGCAGTGAGGTCGTCTATGCACCGGGTGCTTTAGTCTGGTCTTTCAAGGAGCCATCCATGGTGCAGAACCCTATTCCCCCAAATGGGTACAGTGCCATGGATAGTTCCTTCCAAGTTCAGACTGAAATCCAGAGTGGATACACCACCTCATCAACACTGGATTCATCTGCCTCCACTGCAGGAATATCCCTTTCTTCCAGCCAGTGATGATTTGGTGGTTTCCAGGTATTTGTGCACTTTTTCCCCATTATAAAAGATTAAAATTATTCAGTAGATTCGCTTAGAAGCGGCCCGTTAGCATCATGCTCTTCCCACTAAGGCATTGTACTGGCAGCATGTGCTTTCAGCTAAACTCCGCTGTATTTTGGCCTGGCTCACTTTGCCTTCAGCCATGCCCCTTTTCTCTTTGGACCCGTCCACCCCAGGAACCCCAACCCCTAAAACTGAATTTTCCTCTCCAGCTCAAAGAAAGCCTGATTCCATGGGCAGGACACCAGCAGATGGGCAACCAATTTGGAGTGGGGAAATGGCCCATGAGAAAGCATTTGTTCCTCCATCACTAATGGCACCCTTCCCCAGATGTGTGCCCCAAATGCTTTGAACTACAACTCCCAGAATTCCTGATCCTTGACCAAGCTGTTTGGGGCCGATGGTAGTTGTAGTTCCAAGTAGCTGGTTGGGGCAGATGGCTGCTGTAGTTCCAGACACCAGCGTCATGTGGCAGGCGTGTGGCCCCTTCCTGTTGAAAAATCCACTGCCAAAAAGGTAGCACTGCAAAATTGTGCCAAGCTCCGTTTTTGTGCAGTGTTTTACATGGGGCAAGCCGAAACGTCTCTCCTGGAACACTTCCTAGCTCGAATGTCCACCTTAGAAGCACTGCCCCAGCTTCAGAAACAATTGACAATTCACAGTGCCAAAATCCTGGGAGAAAATTAGAGGAGGCCCATCTGAGGAGCATCAACACGTACAAAAGAATCTTGCATGGACCTGGCGAGGGCCATCGCCTGCACTGCACCTGAGGGCCAGAGAAGAGGCAGTCCTGGGCATGTGGGTGGAGACCTGTTCGCCCCTGCAGAGGAAGGCAGGACGCGCTCCAGCTGAGCAAAGCTCAGGGAACCCAGGTTCAATTTGGATGCCAGGAAGCACTTCCTGCCAGTCAGGACCCCGAGGGCATGGAATGGGCTTCCATGGGAGGTGGTTGAGGCCCCATTGGTGCGGGTGTTCAAGGATAGGCTGGACATGCACATGGTGGGCATGTCATGAGCAGAGCCGGCTGGAGCCGGGGGTCAGACTTGATGGCCCGGGAGCCCCCTTCTGACTCGCTCTGCTTCTATGGAACACAAGCCAAGGTGATAAAGAGAAACCATAGAACAAACGGTTGTTCCTTGCAGCAGTTTCAAAAACCAACCTTACCATGGTGAAACATCATGACTTGCTTTAGATAAAACGACAGAGCAACAAAGGCCAAAAACCAGCATAGCCTGTTGTGTTGTCTACATCCTGCTATTGTTTATTTTAAGGTGCAATGCTTTCCATGTTTGAGAGGGAAAAAGTCCTGTGTTCTGACTGGGGAATACTGGGAGATATAGGGTATTTTAAAAATCTAAACATGTACAGGACTGTGCTTTTAGTTAATAAATAGATTTTCTAATATCCTGCACATACAAATATATAGAATAACACTTCACCGAGATACACTTTGTTTCATATCTAACAGATCAAACCACATATTCAAAACAGAATTTCTTGATCAGATTCAACCCAAATTACCACTAAGTCACAAGTCTTTCCCTTGAAATCAATAGGACTTACTTCCAAGTAATATATTGGGTTGTTAGTAAGTTCCCTGTTTTGGCAAAAATGAACATTATATATTTCTGTTCCACTTACTGGGTTAAAAAAAAAAATCTGGTCAAATCCGTGTCCTTTGTTTACACACAAATACATTATTGATTTAGAGTAGCTCATTCATTTGCTTGAAAAAGTCTGGATCTAAAATTGATCCTCAGTTTTAAGCCATATGTCCTGTGAACCTGACAGGCCTTGTGGAATTTAAAAAGGTATGAGCTGCATTAATTAAAAAGGCAAAAAAAAGGAAAATTGAATTAAATGCCAAAAAAAAAAAAAATGCAGGGGAGGGCACATCAAAAATGCAAAAGCAGAAATGGATTCTTTTTAGAAGTATGGTAGAAAACTAAAAATGCCTGTTATTTTTAGTATACTCTGTGAGCAAAAATAACATATTTGGGGATTATTGTTTGGAATATTTTCTTGAATGATTGTGGATCAGCATAGAAAGAGGACATTTGTCCGGTGCTACAGAAAAAAGACTTGGTTCCCGTGATCATTGCAGGCTAAATGGGCCTTGTAAATGCTCACCACGAAGGGCACAGGCTTTTCCCAGCTCTGCACTGCACATGCACACCTGTGTGTATGTGCGTCTCTGTGAGGTGTGCGTGCCTCTTCCCACTTTTAAACTGCACAAAACGATGCACAGTTGGTTGCACTAGTGCCTGACCGTTCGAGAAGCTGCTGGTCCGTGGCACCTATTCCTGGGACCGCATCCCATGCTCGAACCAACTGGTGGAAATTGGCCACCGGATGCCACCCCAGTGGGTGAGAAGTAGATGTGCTCCTGAGCCAATGGGGTTTTGCAGAGGTCCTTGGCAGAGCTGTGTGTTGCCTCCTCCACGCAGACGGAAGGTCCCCTGGGAAGTAGCCTCAGGGCCTGGATGGAGCCGGCTGGCCACTGAATGCTTCTGGACACGAAAAAGGATAAGGGGGCTGCTTGTTTCAGGCAGTCATCTCAGTGGTGCCAATGTTCTGAGCACCGGTGTGTTCCTATATCCTTGATGTTATTGGTCCTGACATCTGCCTTGCTCCTCTTTTGCCCTACAGTTTTGACCTAGCCTTAATCCAGAGCTTGTCTGGTCCTCAGTCCTCCTCCTGGATTGTCCTTCGGCGTTGACCAAGTCCCTGGTCCAGACATGGCCTGGTCCTCAGTCCTGGCTTATCCTTTGGCTCTGACTCACTCTTTGGACCTCACCCCTGGTTTGTCCAGTTGTGGGATCCTGAACGGCCTCCGACTGCTGCCCGTGGCTCAGGCCTGGTGGCTGCACAGGTGCCATGGGGAAGTCCAACACGACCACAGTGGGATTGGTGAGCAGAGGCGATGGTGGAACCGTGGCTTCAGCTGAGGCAGAGCATACGATCAAAGAAATGGGTTGTCCTCACGAGCCCTTTAAGATACTTCCAGATGGGACTTTCTTCTGGACTAATTACCTTGCCTTGAACATGAAGGGGCAGAGGTCCTTATTCACAGCATTTGCACAGCTCCATATTGAGATAGTTCCTAACTTCTGTTGGTAACCTACCCGTGTCTTCCCACCACATCTCTTTTTTCCCCTGCCAGGAGGAAAAGATAAACCTGTAAAGGAGGAGGAAGACGTGCCAAAGCTGCAGAGTAACTTTCGATTGGCTACACTACGACTACTCTGTCCGGAAGCCCCTCCAACGCCCAGTCTAACACCAAAGAGTCAGCGCTGGTCTGAGGGTTCAGCTCCAACTTTGGGGACTTGGATGAATCAATTCCCTGAGAAAAATGTCCAGAAATCCACTTTTCTAAAGCAGACCACGTTTCATTCCCTCTCTACTGTGGCATATACCTCAACCCGTTTATTTCATCCCAAGGAATGAAGGCAACCCATATTTGCACATTTCCAGCATGGGCTTCAGGTCTTGTAGTGAAACCTGGAAAACTGGCTTTTTCCTGTGGCATTTACTGCTCTCACCGTATTTTCTCTCTCCGCCCCTTCCTCCCAACAGAAAGCATTGCCATGGGCTGAGCACATCTCTGAACCTGGCCCCTCTGCATCTGAACTTAACTACACTCCAGAATAAAAATTCTCTCTCCATAACCCTTGCCTGGCACTGCAAATTACCCTTCTCCGTCCACAGGATGCAGCCTTGAAAGAGATTCCCAGTAACAGGGTTCAGATAACATGATATGACTGAGTATGGGTTGAGTGTGGGTTGTCACGGGACCACGGCCGGTGACTGAAATGTGGGCTATTGTGCTGCCCATGGCACTACCAAGCCATGGCTATTTCAGCACAACCTCTGAAGAAAATTCAAGGTTTGTTGTTGGGGTGTGAACTGCAGGTTGCTTTCCATGGTTTGGTATCTCAGTAGGGTGCAGATGACGTTGTAACCCACCATTTAACAACAACCTACAGCTCAATGACAACCAACACTCAATCCATACTCAGCCTTTCAGTGTGAGTTAGGGGGTTGTCTGAACCTAAGCAAGGGCTGAGTACCAGGATCAGCAATCTGCAGTTGCGTTGGTATGCGCCATTACAAGACTGTAATCACACTTTGCTTTCCTGTGTTGTAATGAATAGCACTGAGTGAGTTGGGAGCAGGGATATGGTGGCAAAGAGGAGAGAGTAAAACTAGTCTGCTCCTTTTTAAGGGATTCGGGTTTTTGTCCTTGGAATGATGGACGAATAGATAAATAGACAGATGATGTTACAGGGCGCTCATCATCCTTGTCGGTGTCGTCGTTGTCATCATTGCAAAAGGTTCATCATCATTGCAAAAGGTTCTTTATTGGCCAAAGCATTTTCCCAAAGCACAAACACCCAGAAGGCATCTCTGAGCATGCACAGAGCAGTTTGCTGAACCCAATCTAGTACTGACCCCCAAGAACTCTCCTTATGAGCACACCTCTGACCGGGATGCCTTCCTCTGCCAGTGTCGAGAGTCGTTCCCGCCTCGTCTGCCCCTTAGAACTCTCCTGCTCCAAGCCCCCTCCCACGATCTGTACATCTTGGTTATTCTCAATGCCTCCAATTCTCTCCTCTCAACATCTGGGACTGGCCCACATTCTGAGCCCCCCTCCTCTTCCTCTTCCTCCGCCTCCTCCTGCCTTAAATTCCAATCTGCAAGCCTTGAGAATATGGGCCAAGAACGAATGTCTTCTTCACTTCCAGCAGTGACTTACACAGCTCCATCACAACAACAACCCTGTGAGGTGGGTTAGGCCAAGAGTGAGTGACTGGCCCAAAGTCACCTAGTGAATTTCATAGCTGAATACAGACTAGAACCCGGATCTTCCAGGTCTCCAGTCCAGCGCTCGGACCTCCACACTGTCCTGGCTTTCTCATACACGTGGATCATAAAATGGTGATTTGTCGAGCCTCTTCCTTCTACTCACCACCACGGAAGCAGTGATTACAAGAAGACCCTGATATTTCCCCAAAAAATCTTTGCAAGTTTTTTGTTTGTTTGTTTAAAGGCACAATCCTATGCAGGTTTCGACAGTAAAAAGTCCTACGGTGGGGCAAGATGGGAATTATAGCACATTTTTTCTGTGTAAATGTGTTGGACTGCACCCAAGTTAGAAAAAGAAAATAATCATGGGTGAGAAAAATAAAGATAATACTAATATCTATTTTAAGTCAAGCCTCTAATAAATTGCACTGTTAAGCCCCTTATTTATTTATTTAGGAGCCGAGAAGAAATCCCTTAAATAATTGTAAGAAGAATAATTGTGCTTTAAACATTTCTTTAGAAGCACCAAACAAGATGTTAATAAGAAACTGAAAAGATAAGCAGAAAAGAAGTCTTTGAAAAATTCTATATTTGTATTATAAAGGCATTGTTTTCACTGGTGGCACCTTATTTTTCAAGTGCATAAAGAGAATGCTAGCTAGAGCAGGGTGAGACAAAGATCAATGCTGAACGTATTACCTGGCAGTGGTCAGACTCAGTTTAATAAGAAAAGAATTGATCCATTAAGCTAAACCTAATTCTTTGCCGAAAATGGTTGAAAGCTATTCCTTATATTGCTAGCTTCATAAAGACCTATAATATTTGGAAGAAACAACCCAGAGCTGAGTTTAATCAGATTAAACACACTACAAAATATACTTAACAAGAATCTATCAAGTTCTTAATGATTGCTATTAATAGCAAACAATTTTTGTATAGAATTTTCTTTTTGTTTTTTATTACCGCTATCCTCAGAATATAGCTGTGTAGAATGCAACGGGGAGGGGAAGGGGAGCCCTTTTGGTAATTTGTAACAGCTACAATTGCAGGCCTGAAACCCTTCACCGACACGAGCTAAGTAATTTATTTCATCAATCCAGTTTTTAACACAAAGCGAAATTTGATTCATAAAGTATTTAAGTGCCAGCCGTTAACACTACCAGCAAAGTTCAGAGGGGCAGAAACAACTGTTGATGGTCAGGGTGATATGGAGTGCCCCCATCTAGGGTTGATGGGGAAGGAGGATGTCTCTCCCAGCAGACCCTTCGGGACCATTCCGCAGGGAAAACTGGTCATTGTTCCGTTTCTTATTTCTCTGGGGCTGCTGGCAGCTTTGCTCAAGACTAGAAACCAGGATCCTTTCGGAGAGGGTTCCAGATTTGGGGCACCTCTGGCAGCATGCCTTTTGCGGCTGCCCCCGTTCCTTCCAGGCAGCTCAGAGTGAGCTAATATGTTGTGAGCTGCCATTTTAATGTCCCACGATGCCCCAGTGTGTCTGCCATTAAAGTCCCATGATGCCCCGCGGCAACAGTAAATCAAAGGTGCTGCGGGAATAAATGAGCAATGCTCAGGCATTTCACATCAACGTGTTTAAAGGGGATCCCATGGCCGGTGTCACTGGTGAGCCACTCGGGGATTCCAGCCACTGCCCAGAGATTCCTTGTGCTGATACTCAGATTAATCCTATGGAGTTGCAGATGGGCAGAAGTTGTCAGCTGGCCACCAAATGGGCCTCCACTTATCCTACACTTGCACTATGACCAGGGTTGTGATGAAGCTCCGCAGAATCGAACCCTGTAGCATTTATGGGCTTCCTCTTGGGGTCTGGCCCTGTCTCAGAGACCAAACAGAGCCACAAGCAAGTCCACAAACATGTGCAGAACAAGCGCTGTGCCACCAGCAACTTTCTGCATGACGCAGCAGAAGACGGCCCATTTTGTGTAGGTCATGACCATCACCTCATTTTTTTTAAATAGCTACAAGGGGAGCCGGTTTGAATAACATTTCAAGAGTCATTTTGATTGGATGGGATTTTTCTAAAAAAAAACAGAAATTTTTCAGAGAGGGAGGGAAAGCAAGGACCAGGCAATGACATCTCTCTTCCAGGTTTTTCATAATTCCATCTTACAGTGACAGACTCTGTGTTTTAGAAGCCAGGAAAAAATCTTGGTCTCAGCTTGATTTTTCTTTTGTGTTCTGTATTAGCAATCAGCCATACCTTGTGCCTGAACCGTTGCCTGATTGATCCTTTCATTGCAAGATTCTAGCTTTCTTTAAATGAAAGCCACACTTGTTACAAGGACTCTGTTGACAGAACTGTATGGCCAAGGCCTTAATTTATCCATAAAACAAGCTCAGAAGTAAACAGACAACAATGCTTATAAATTAAACAGCCCATAGGCCATTTCACACATGGTTTTCAAGGTAACTAACGATGATACAATTGAGGTGAAAATAAAAGCTTAATTGAAAAATCAGATTAAAAACAAATTATTTAAAAACAAGATTAAAAATGCAGCCATAAAAATAGTACCTGGTAGAACCAGCAATTGTCCAGAATCTAGCTGTGGTCCTTTAAGTGACAAACAGCTCTTCCAAGATAATTCAGTTAAAAGCAGCCCGGATCACCTGGCCTTCATTAAGACTTAGAAGACCTTAGCATGTTACTGAGACAATATCCCTTCCTGGTGAGCTTCAGCCAGTATGGATCTGTCCAGGGTCCTGATGGGCCCTGCCGGGTCTCACCTTGACAACTTGGATAGCTTGACGTGACTCTGCCTTGCCCTTTTAAGATCAGCTGCCTCAACCCCAACCCTCGAGAATCCTGATCTGAGCGGAATGGACAGTTCCAGTGCACTGTGGAAAAGGCTCACCACAAAACCCAACCTGCCTTTGCATGGTTTCTAATCCCACAGAAGCTCAATTAAAGACATGCATGGATCAGACAGGGTGAATCCTATGTCTGCAATATGGTTTCCCCTACCAGGCTTATTTTTAGCCCCAACACATGTTGAAAAAGGGTTTCTGTCTCAGATCAGTGCAGAAGACTATGCTGAAGGTGTAATAGAGACATCTCATGCCTTGACTTGGATCCGGTTGACAAATACCTGGGGCCTGGTTGCTCTCCTAGGTTGTAGGTTGCCCACGTTAGTGCAGACGGGCAAACAGAATTGTAAGAATTACCAAAACCCATGCCCGGATGGAAATACAGAAAAATGCTTCTGCCACTAATCATAACTTTCCAAGAAAAAGGATTCAAACTTTAGTAGATCTTTGGGAGCGCTTGATTCAGATCAGAATGAAAAACTCATTTTGACCCATTTTGACTCAGTAGGGTGAGAGCAGTCCAGCAGCAAAATTGCCCAGGGCCCCTGGCTCAGCAATCATTGTGGTTGATTTGGGTGGGCCTGTTCCAAGACTTCGGGGCATTTAGGAATCATTAAAATGCACTGCAGACACTGCTCTCTGAATGCCATTCAGCAGCGTAGCAAAGGCTAAAGTATAAATATGGAACCAGCCGCTGCTGTGCTTCTCATGATCGAAATAAGCCCCTGTGGGCTCTTGTAGGGCTATTGGAGGGTTGTTTCCCCCTCCAACAAGCCATGTGGCTCGAATTCGGGCAACATGAGAAAGGGATGGTTGTGGAAAGGGTACCCTGCATGTGCCACATTTCAAACCCGCGCTGCAGCTTGGGTGCAGCAGTTCAGTGAATGTGGCCACAATCTATTTTTCCTTGGAGACTCCGTCAGAGTGAATGAAATGACTTCTTCTCTTAAGGAGATATTTACTTCTGCAGGGCACCCTGACCTGGCTGGTTAAAGAGTCAGTATGAGGAACAACTGAGAAGGCCTGCAGTAGATTTCACTGCCGCAAGAACCCAGTCCACAACTGGAAGCTGAACTAGAACACAGGCTAGTGATCCTACTCAGCTCTATGCAAACATATTTTCCAAGGTGCAAGGTTCCTATGAGCTACCCATATGGAGATAATCAGCACACACAGGATCAGAATTAACTACAAAAAGAATATGGAATGAGTGAGGAATTCACCAAGTTCATTTTTTGATCAGTGCTTGCCCAAATGTGCAAATTTTGCCATAAGCAGAGCAGAAAGAACTAGAGGATTTAAAAACAAATCCAGATAAATGAGTATGGAAGGAAAAAAAATGGTCAGATTCTTTCATCTACACCGGAGGCTTTGAGTGCTTAGCAGTTAAAGGTCTAGACTTAAATCCCTGTGAATGCATTTGTATGGTGCTAAATTAGGACTGGCATCCCTCCTCCTCCTCCTCCTCCTCCTCCAATTTGCTCCTCACCTTTAACAGCTATTTGACATGTGTCTATGATAGGACTCTGGGCATAGCTCGACTTACTGAGTTGATCAGGTGCAGAAGGTGAATATTTTGTGTTGGTTCATTTTTGAGAAGAATGCCACAAAATTCACATGGAGCCAAAAGAATGGGAGATTTTGCTTAAGTGAAATGTGGAACAAAGTTAAATTGACTTCTGCCCACTCTTTGTCGCTAAATTCCTCGAGTTTGCCAGAGAGGGATTTTTTGGGTAGGGCAGATGCCTGGTGGCCATTAAATTTGTGTGTTTGTGTGTCTCTGTGTTTGAAAGGTATACAAATACAAGAAGAATTATGTATAGTTTGTGTATTCTCTACCTGTCAGGAATCACTTAGTTCCTGACAATTTTCCAGTAAAAATAAACAGTAGATTTACTCTTTATCCTAACAGACAGGACAGACATATTTATACATGCAGGTTTTATTTCGGCTTTGTCTCAGAAATATTTATCATTATAAAAGGCAAAAGATGACATTCCATAATGCTACCTCTTAGAGTAGTTAACACTGCAGGGAGGAGATCTGTCTTTGTCTTCAAACTCCATTACCATAAAAAAGCAGTAAATGAAGTCTAGCGCGGACACTTGCAAACAAATAACGAGTTTGACCAAGGAAGTCTCTTCTTTTATGGCTGCCAAGAGCAGCAGTCAAATACTGTTCACGTGCCAGCCAAACAAGTCAGAGCCGAAAATGCGTGGCCCTTCCCTATCCCAGTGCTTTTTTCCATATGTGTAGGACTACAGCTCCTATCATCCCCATGTAGTCCATGCTGGGGTCAGGCTATTCCGTTTAGAATCCTCAGCTCACAGCTTGACCTTCTCCGGTTCGGTCAGCCTTCTTTACTGAGAATGAAATGGCAGAATTGGCTCTTTCACAGGAGCATACTTAGTCATCCAGGTCAATTGTTCATGACGATTCATTTTACAAATATCTGCCCCAGGTAGACAGCAAAGCTCCTTCCACCATCCTGAGGATTCAAGGCCCTGAAGATCATCTCCATATGCCTGAGGAATTCTAGGAAGTGAGAAGTTGCCGCTGAGCAGGAGAACAGTGAGAACTTTGTTTCTAGTCCTCAGATCATCTCGGTTTCCTTCCTCTGTTGCCTTTGCAGTTTGTCTGCATCTTTCTTGAGGTGGACACAGCACTCAAGATGGAGCTTAACTAGTGCTGAATAAAGGGGAACCACTACCTCGGGTGATTTGGAAGCTATGCTTCTGCTGAAGCAACCCACAAGCGTATGAATGTTATGGCCTAAATTATCTGGAATTGCCAGGTTGAGAAAGAGCACTGCAGCTGCTAGGAACTATTAGCTCAGGGTGTCCTTTGGCACCCTCCTCTCCATCAGCCTCCTCTCCTTCCCTGCAAAACTGCAATACGGAGATAATAATATTGAGCTACTTCGTGGGGCTATTGTTGAATTGAAGAGCTTTATAAATGCATCATTATTCTCCTCCTTCCCATCATCATCATCATCAATTTATTTATTCATTAGATTTATATCCCACCTTGTTCTGTTAAAAAAAAAACCCCTCAAAGTGGCTTATCTCATTCTCCTCCTGCTGTTCTCAGTCTTATTCCCTGAATAACAGTCCTGTGAAGTAGGTTGGGCTGAGAGATTATGGCTGGCCCAAAGCCACCCAGTTGACTCCATGGCCAAGGGGGGACTAGATCCTAAATCACCCGAGTCCCAAGCCCATGCTCTTAACCATGACAAAACCCGAGTCCCAGTCCTATGCTCTTAACCATGACAAAACACTGGCTCTCAACATTATCACTGCCGGCGTTGTTATTGTCCCCAGAACAACCCCCAATTAGAACTAAAAAATCACCTTCCTTTACGCAGATGAATAAACTCCTAGATTCATAGCACAGCAGAGCTGGGAGGGACCAGAGGTCCAACCTCTGCTGGTGTAGGGAGCCAAATCACACCGTTCCACTCAGATGACTGTCCAGTTTTGCCTTGAATGTCTCTAGCATGGAGAGCCCATGACCTCTCTAGGGAGCTGGTTCCACTGTTGATCGATTGACTTAAAACATTTCTATTCCGTCCTAAACCTAGGCTCTCTGGACAGCGATATCACTCACTTTCAGCCACCATTGACAGCTGTTGCATACATACGTCAACAGAAACCATCTTTCTAGAGGTCTCCATACATTTCAACCTCAGGGATGCTGATGAGCCTTGATCATGAGATTATCTGTCCCTACTGGATTCAGGGGCTAAGGAGGGTTATGTGGCTTTTGTAGGAGTGTGTCCTAGCGTGGTCTGTAGATGCTCAACCCACACATTGGAAACCCTTTCACAAAACACTTCAGTCCCCACACCCTGACAAATCAAGCCTAATACAACAATGCGAAGAATGCTTATTCAGAAGTGCGCATCACTGGGTTCACTTGGACTTAGTTTCAAGTAAGTCTGGTTCTACCTACACTTGGCTGGGAAGAAGTGCCACTGAACTCCATGGAACTTACAGCTGAGCAGAGATGCAAACTACTGCTGTGTGGGCGCAATAAACCTGCCCTGTTGACCATACTTCCATTCCCGTGTCTGGTCTGGAATTTTAGACTGCAAGCTTTCTGAGACAGGAACCTGTCCTCTTGAGGGTTGTCAAGTGTCATCACTGTGATGGAATGTTCAACTTCAGCAGCAGCAACAACAAAAACACCACTGGTGCAATCCAGGAGAGGACCATTTGCCGAGGGTTCCATGTCTGATCAGGAATTACGAATAAAGTGGATGAGGCACCAAGAATACAGGCAAGAAAGTCAACTGCTACTTCCAGCAAGATGCACCTTCACAGGTGCAGTGACATTTCAGATAGAGACGCGTCCTCCCTGGGATGCATGCCAACACAGAGAGACGATTCCCACATCCCCCCGGTGTGCACTCAGCTGAGTTTCACGGCTCCCAATACGCACAGGAGGTGACTTCGGCATGCTGAGCTTCGTTGCGGGTGGAGCCAACTCTGCTTCTGGTGCGTGTGTGTGAGATGGGCTGGACATGTTCTCGATGCATTTATTTATTTATATTTCTTCAGAGTATAAAAAAAAATCCATAATGCCATTCTGTGAGAGTTGCTATAACAGACAGTAGCAGCTGTTATGGTCTATTGTGTAAATAAGTAATTATGGAATTTACAGACTATCATGTAAATATGTAATTATGGACTTTTAAAAATGTGCATTATTCTCTTCATGTATTATTTACGCGGTTTGCAACAGTTCTTTGGGATGGAGCCCATCCAGCCTATTTGGGTAAACATATCATGACGAATATTTTTTTTAGAGATGCATTATTTATTCCATAGTGCCGCTCTCAAGACTTGAATGTGAGGCACTTTTAAGTGGGAGACATGTACACAATCAGTCTGCCAAGACCTCACAATTCTCTTTGTTCCTGCAGAAACGGAATCCCACGGCCATAGTGGGAAGTCTTTCTCCAGGCGGGATCCTTGTATGGCCAACATAGCCCCCTCCACACAGAACAGAGGAGCAGCGATGGAGGCTGGTGGCCAAACCATGGTTTGCAGAAGCACGGCACACCTTTGGGAAGATGGCGGCCAAGTAGCCTAATGAGGACTGAGCACACTCAGGGGTGGAGAAGCCCAAGCTGGATGTTGTGTGAGTGTGGAAAGGTAAGGACTGCAAGGCTGGCTCCACGTTTTGGGGAGTCCTCGGGCATGCTGTGCTCTTCACCCAGTCAGGTGGCCACCACGGCCACCTGCTGCCAAGCCGAGAAAGCAGCTCTTGCATCTCCTTCTCCACACCATGGTGTGCTTCTTCACGCCCTCTGGGCCAGATGAGGAGCAGGTGAACGAGGACTGTGCCATGCTCCGGTGGGGAGCGGCCAGTTGATGGGAACTCTTCTCAGTGGGCCAACGAAGAGCTCTGTCCATGCAGGGTGGAAAAGGCTATCCCACAGCATGGCGCAACGGGTTGGCATTTCCACCAGGCAACAGCGTGTTGGGCTTCCAACATGCCCTGGGCATATTTTCTTGCAGCTTTGCTACTTGGCCAAGGAACGTATTTAAGCTTCCACCGATGTCTATGTTTTCTCACTCCCCAAATATATCCTTTGCAGTAGCATTTCACACTGAAGATCGCAGCATTTACAGACTGGTTGATCCCATGTGCCTGAACTCAGACCTCAGTGTTATGACTCTCTACAGTGCTCATCGACGGACGAGCCATCTATATATAAATAAAGTTATCTGTGAAGGCTTCCTTTCAAGAGTAAAGCTGAGGACTGAACAGGACTTAAAGGAAAACAACAGAACAGAGGTCGAATCTAGTCTATACTATAAACTGGTATCCATTCTATATTCTATACTATAAACTGGTATCCATTCTATACTATTATTGATGGTATGGCTCACCATCACCAACTCCTGGGAACATAAGAACACAGGAAGAGTTTCGCTGAATCTGCCCCAGGCTCCATCTATTCCAGTGTTCTGTTCACGCAGCAGCCAATAGCTGCCGAAAGGAAATCCACAAACAGGACCTGAGTGCAAAAGCCCCCTTTCCACCCATATTCCCCAGCAACTGGGGTACATGGACATGTTGCTACTTCTATCAGAGGCAGCAAACAGCCCTTAGGACTGGCAGCCACAGAAGCGAGGAACGGTTTTATTTACTAGTCATTTTAATGGACATAGATCTGTCTGAATTCTCTAGCTATTTCATGCTTTTAAAGGTCCTTCAGAAAGAAGGAAGGGTTGTTAATACGGATCTTGCAGTAAGAATATGGGCATGGCGCCCTTGCAGGGATGTTCTGTCCAGCAAGTGAATGAACCAACCAAAAGGGCTGGTTTACACGAGGCCGTGTGATTCCGCGTGGCAGCTTTGGCCCTTAGACGGTGCCATCCCACCCTACGCAGCCAGTTACTCATGCCCTGTGGGTGCCCAGCCTGGACCAGACTGTGCCAGCTGTGCCAGTTCTCCTCAACCCAGCTTTCCGCCCATGCCTGCCTTCCCTGGACTTTGCGGGACAACCCCGCCTCCCTCCCCAAGCCCCAGTCGGCCTCCTGACCCCCTCCCTTCGTCCTGCCCCTGCAAAGACCTGGCCTAGCAGAGGTTGAGACCGTCCTCCTCGTCCCGAAGAGAAGGCTCCAGTTCACACGCCGGGTCTGAGGTCTGCTCTACACATGCGCTCTGCCTTGCTCACGTCGGAGCTCAGCCGGCATCCGCAAGGTCAGGCCGGATCCTCCTTGTCACACTGCATCGCCTATGCGTGAAATCCTCATTCTGTACAAAGCTCACACATATATATTCATGTCATAATATCTTAATGTCCAGGAAGGATTGAGCAAGCAGAGGCGAGGGGACGCGCTCTGCATTATTGTGACTAAACAGGCCAATGGGAAATGTTGTCAGTTCAAGGATGGGAATCATAAGGAGAGGAGGGGAACGGAAAGGTTTTAAGTTGGCTGGCATCGCTGGAACTCAGGCATCCTACCAAAGAAAGAAATCCAAATGAAGGCAGAGGAAGACATTGCCTTCCCGCGATCGCAATTAGTTATGTGTGAAGCCGACGTGCCAATCTGAAAGCGGCATGTGCATTTTTTGTGAGAATAATTGCAGAGCCATTTTCAAGGTGGGATTATGGGCAAGACGCCCCCAGGGGGCATTGTTGCCCATGCAGTAAATCCTCATTCTGTGCAGACTTAATGAGAAAGAGAGTTTCTTGTAATTCGTTCTGGGTTTTGTCACTTGTTTCTCCCATGTCGAGAGGAGGGTGCGTGCTTCGTGCGCAATAAAAGTAGCAATAATTTGGTGGAAGGGGGGAGGGGGCGAGCTGCCTCAGCAAGCCCTCCAACACGATGGTCCAGCCAGAATTAAGACTTTTGCCAGGGTGTATTAATTTCTTCCAAACCAAGTTTTATCTGAGCTCACAGTCCATGCAAATTCCTTGGTGAATCTGCCGCATTGTTAGACGCTGCAGTCCATCTAACAATTCTGGCTTGCTGAGGAGGCTCGTGGTGCCCTTTGCTCCATGGACTTCGTCCAGTGGATTGCAATATTTGGGATCATGAGTAGCCACCACCCTCAGAAACAGGAACAGGTCTGCTCAGTTGCTTCAATAAAAAAGCTGAACAGAAAGATCGTACATTGGAAGGGGGGTTTCTTCGTACGAGCATTTTGGGAGAGTTTTCCAAGCAAAGGGCACAGTGGGCTTTTCCCAGGGGGGACTGGATTCCCAGTGGAGCACTAAAGGGTCCCATGAAACCAACTCCTCATGTCTGGTCCAAGAACTGCTTCTCCTGTAACATCTCTGAGCTGTTCCCGGAAGCAAAACCTTAAGTCCAGGACTGAATCTGCCTTCCAGGGGTTCCAGTTGAGCCCCCTGGGGTTCCCAGTTTTCTGGGGCCCACATCCACTACGTATTCATGGGTCTCCCAACTTTTGGGCTGTTTTCTGCATTCTAAAATGAGGAAAGTCTTCCTCTGTGCATTAATTATTGGTAGCAAGAGCTTTACGTTCAGCCGAGCAAGTGCTGTTGCATTTTTGGTCTCATGCCTTTGTCTATTGCCTATTGTGTTCAGTTCTGGTTGCCATAACTGAAAAAGGTCACTGTTGAGTTGGGGGAAAAAAGTACTGAGAAGGGCAACAAAAATGATCAGGGGGCTGGAGAAGCTCCTCTGCGAGGAGCAGCTGCGACAACTTGGGACTGTTCAGCTCCGGAAAGAAGTGCGAAAAGGGAAGGTGATGGAGGTCATTTAAGTGGTACGCGGCGTGGAGAAAGTGGAAAGAAAGGTATTTTCTCTCTCTCCCAGAACACCTGAATCCAGAATAGTTCCATGGAGCTGACCAGTGGAAGGGTTACACCAGATAAAAGGAAGCACGTTTTCATGCAGCAGATGAATAAACTACAGAATTTGCTGTTGTGTGAAGTGGTGATGGCCACCGATCCAGATGGTTTTAAGAGAAGACTAGACAGATTCATGAGGGAGGAGGCTCTCCGTGGCTACTAGCCTTGCTGGCCATGGGCTCCCTCCTTGGCCAGGAGTGGGCTGCCTCCATCCCCCAGTTGCTGAGGAGCTGGGCAGGAGGAGGTCTTGCACCCACCCTGCTCGGGGGATCCTGTGGGCAGCCGGTTTGCCACCGTGTGTGCAGAGCACCGAGTTGGATGGACTTTGGGTCTGACACCGCAAGACTCTTCTCCTGTTCTTATGCCTGCCTCTGCAATGCGGCTCCTGGGGATTTCTCCGAGATGGAATTCATCCTACAGGCTGCAAGAGGGTTTGCATCCTTAATATACAGGATCCCTGCAGTCTGGATCCATCTGGGGAAGGAGGAGGAGAAGCCCTTCGTGAGGATCTGAGCAGTGCCTCTGAAACCTGGTGGGAAGCGGATATGTTGAACCACGGCTTGCTCCCAATCCTCCAAACACCTCACTCGTACATCCTCAAAGAAAATGTGATTCCTTTAATAACAGCTTGACTGTCTACTCCTTCTCCTTGGCTAGATATTATTTTAAAATTTCATATGACCAGAGGCAATGTATCGGATGCGTGATGATGCAGAGGGTGCCCTAAAAGCCAACAGCCCACACGTCATCCAAGTTTATAAAAAGAACATGGATGGGGAACGGTGATGCCGCTTCCCTCTTTCGGCCAGGCCTGCAAGAGACTTTTGGAAACTGGCAGGGGATGAGGGACGCATCGCCAGCAGCTTCCAAATGAAAGGCGTCCTGTTGATTCCATTGTGTGCAGGGTTTTCTGCAGAATACATTACGATTTCGTCTCCGCCGTAAGCACAAGGTCATGCTGGATACAACTCGTCACACTATATTGCCAAAGCATGAAATTCTCATTTTGTTCAGCACACACACACACACACACATATATATATTCATGTCATAATACCTTACTGTCCACTTATCGTCTGGGAGAGCCTGTCTTTTACATATTCAGCAAGTGTGGAGACAATCCAGCAGCAGTTCTGAGACCTATTTCTTCCTCCTCAATTCACATGCTAACTCCCATTACCTGGGAGTTTTGCCCTGAATTGTGAGCACTTTGCATTAGGCTGCTGCCAACCTTAGCAAATAGACAGAAGGTGCATTCCAGTTGAATGGATGGACATGCAAATGTCTCTTGGCCTGTTCTGCCTGGAACAGTCCCTTTCAACTGGCTCTAGAGGAGGGCTCTCTAAAGCTCAGCCCAAGGGGACTCAAAAGTCCCCTTAGTCAGCAGACAAACCAACCTCAGCTTCGGCATACAAGCTGTTCTCCCTGCACTGTGCAGATTGGGAGATGCTCTCGGATCTAGCAGTACCCCGGTTGGAGGAATGCCGATGCTTCTTGGAATGCCTTCGTCCAGCTTCTGCTGGAACGCCAATTGCATGTCTCGTGGGGAAGGCCGATCTGGCCGTGGCGACCCAGGTCTGAAACCCCTCTTGTTTAGATTATGGCAACACCTTCTGCACGGAGCTGCCATTGACGGCTGCCTGGAAATGGAAGCTAGTGCAAAATGCTATCATTTGATATGCATTTCTCCGACCATGCAGCAGTGGTCTTGAAGTAACTTGCTTGGCTTCCAGTTTGCTTCTCAGCCTGGGTCAAGGTGCCGCCATTTCCAATAAAGCCCTGATGACCTGAGGGTTCATCTCGCCCTGAATGAACCTGCCTGAAATTTGTGCCCACAAACCTTTCGGTGCATTCTCTTTTGTTGCAGCACTACTTTGAGGAAATCCACCCTGCCCCCCCCCCCCCGAAGGATAGTTAACTTTTCTTTCATTGTGCTGGTAAAGGCAACCTTTTTCCAGCAAGATGTTAATATTGAACACCATTCTGCTTTGATGATTAATCCCAGTTTTATTTGCAAGCTATTGTTCTGCTTCTCGTACTTCATATATTTTATCTTCTTTGCTGAGCATCGCCGCAAGTGCTCAGTGGGCAGGAAAGCGATTCAAAAATTAGCCCAAATAAAATAAATAAAAGCAAGGGCTGAGTCAAAAAGGAAATCCATTCGTTGTTAACATTTCTCCATTGCAGCAAAAAAACCCCCCCAAAACAAGTATTTTTTGGCAACTTCAACAAAAAGAAAACGCAAGGGAATTCCCTCCTTACGAGAGGAGCAGAGAGTGAATCGACTGGCCGGGTTGGGCTTTAGCTGTGGCTTCAGCTGACTTTATTGTCCTTCGGTGTAGTTACCAAACAGCCAGTGCTGGATGGCAATGTAATGTGTGAATGCCATCCTGTTCACCCTGTGTTTCCTGCCTGGCTAGGACAATGTGGAAAAGGAGCAAGAAGCCCTAGCAAAAGCGGGGAAATGGGCCAGCGTAGGAACAGACACGGACACAGCACAATGTAGATTTCAAATGATTCGAATAGAGATGTCATTCGTTATGTTTGCATGAATTAGGATTTCCATTCACACTGTTTGAAATCCAAATAATTTACAAAGAGATACTGGCCCACTAACAGAAGCGGAAGCCCTGCAAATGTTACTGTAGGGCAGGGTATCCATCCCATAAATCAGGATGTTAACAGGGACCAGCAGATATGCACATATAAGAGAGAGGCAGTGTGGTGTAGTGGTTAAGAGCATGGGACTGGGACTCAGAGGATCTGGGTTCTAGTTCCCGCTCAGCCATGGAGCCAACTGGGTGCCTTTGGGCCAGTCACAGACTCTCGGTCCAACCTACCTCACAGGGTTGTTGTTGTGGGGATAAGATGGAGGAGGAGATTGATGTAAGCTGCTTTGAGCCCTTTGTAGGAAAAAGGCAGGAGATAAATCACAATATAAATAAATAAATAAAGCGGGTCCTTTATTATCTACACTGGCTACCAGTTGAAGTCCAGGCCCAATTTAAGGTGCTGGTGATGGCCTATAAAGCCCAAAATGACTTAGGGGCTGGGTATCTGAAGGAACATCTCCTCCCTATGCGCCTGCCCTCCCCTTAAGATCTGGGTCACAGGTCCTTCTCCAGGAGCCCTCCGTGAAGGAGATTAGGAGTGTAGCTACCTGGAGCAGGGCCTTCTCTGTGGTGGCACCCAGTTATTGAATACACTCCCCAGAGAGGTTCACCTGGCGCCAACACTTTGTTCTTTTCAGCGCCAGGCCAAAATCTTTTTATTTTCCCATATTTTAAGGTTTCAATTGAGATTTTAAGTGGGTTTTATTGTACAGAATGGATGTTGTGCTCCACTTTGTTCTATTGTAAGACTGTCCTGAGACCATTTGGTAGCAGATGGTATACAAAAGTTTAAAATAAATACATAAATAGAATCGGGCTTCAGTCTCTTGGAATCATGGGAAAGGTAGTTCCCACACGGCGGGACTCCAGCATCCCAGGATTCCAATGGTTCCCACTGCTGCTGTGCCAGAACCAGGGGAACCAGAGCCAGATGTTGGTGCGCTTGTCTTTCCATCATTAAGGCTTCGGTTCTCCTGCCCCCTCAGCACTCCCCCAGGGGCTCAGCCCCATGGCAGTTACCCGGTGCTGCAGGGAAATGGCCTTCCTGGCAGAAGAAAACATCTCTTGCAAGTTGCATCGGCCTTGGTCCTGTAATCTTGCCTTCAACCAAGTCTGGCCTGTATAGCCACAACCACACCACTCCCCCAAGGCGAGGAACAAAACTGATGCGGGCGACAACAAAAGAACAGAAAATGCTGGGAGATGCTTAAGGGCAGAAGAGTAAGCTACTGGATAGCACCCGTTTGAACTTCCCCAACTGCTAATTTGTGACTGCTTCTTTTTCTCTTGAATGTTCACCAATAGATAAAGATGGAGTTGTGTTCCCAAAAGGCAGTTTTGGAAAAATGCCTGCTTTAAAAAGAAATCTCTCTCACACCAGCCTCTCCCCCAAAATCACACTTTTTCACTCTCTAGTCAATGGGACCAAGTGCATACTTCTGGAAAAATGCACTTTGAAATGTGCGCTTTTCCTGTTCAAAATCAGAGTTTCCCATATTCAAATTAAAGTAAAAAGGTTGCAAATGAGTATGAGAGCAAAATGAATTGTGCGAGAAAGGAGAGTGTGGAGCACCTTGGTGAAATGAGCCCCCTCTCCCATCCCTGCCTCTCTATCCCCCACTTTCCGCCTCTACCACTATGCTTCATAAGCGAACAAGAAACATTCTACAATTAATTCTCTTAGCAATGCCTGCAAGTTTTGATCGTCAGAGCTTTGCATCGGTTAAATGAGCTGCAATGTTGCCTTTTGGAACGTGCAAACCATTTCACCTAATGTATCTCCATGTCCTGAGAGGTTCCCCAAACATTCTTTAATCAAAAGTGCAAATAAATGGGAAGACTATTATATAGAGTCCAACTGACATGAGCCTGTAAAGAGAGATGCTTTGATTTCAGGTAACTAGGAGGGTAAGAGGATTCATGGCTGGGATGAAGAAGGGATGCTTTGATGGCCCTTTTCTTCAAAATAGCTTACTGACGGAGAAAGTGGCTGTGTAAACACTCATTTTGCTTCTGGGGCCAATGCTTCGAAAGTAACAGCAAAGTAAGGGTGGTCTGCAGCGGCACATGACTGGGAAAGTTCGGTCTATGGAAGGGGCGTAGTGGTTGACGCCCATGATGTCACCAGGCCAGCCTAACTGATGTAAGACGCAGTCTAACACTCGTTCTGAAAAGTTTGCAGGCTGTGTGCCTTTAAGGAGACAAGAGATCATGTGCAAATACATGCAGCATTTCCAAAAAAAAAAAAAAACAGCAGGCAGCCTGCTTGTTTTATGCGAAGGAGGACTTCTGGTAAATCAGAAATTTTACACCAGTTGCTGAAGGTCTTGCACCCGTCCTGCTGGAGGGATCCTGCGAGCCAGGATTTGCCACCATGCGCAGAGTGGCGGGCTGGATGGGCCTCTGGTCTGATCCAGCAGGGCTTTTCTTATGCGCTTAAGTTGATGGCCACACTCTCGCTCTGTGTATGGATTGCTTGGCTTGCGAGGGTGAACGGAAGGCAGAGCCTTAAGAAGAATCACCGATTTCATGGCTACTAAGACACGGGGATCCTGGGAGAAGCCTATAAAGCCCTAAACGGCTTGGGTCCTAAACGGCTTGGGTCCTGGCTACCTGAACGAGCGCTTACGTCCGTATATGCCCGACCGCTCTTTGAGATCTGCGGGAAAGTCCCTTCTCCGGGAACCCTCCATGAAAGAAATTAGGAGAGTAAGTACTCGGAGAAGGGCTTTCTCTGTGGTGGCGCCCAACCTACGGAATTCACTCCCCAAAGAGGTCCGCCTGGCACCGTCGTTACTGGTTTTTCGGCGCCAGGTAAAGACCTTTTTATTTAAACATCATTTTAATTGTTAAAACATATGATCTGGCCAGGGCAACTTCTTCTTCCTTCTCTTTTCTCCTCCTATATTTTTATTTACTTAATTTATACTGATAATTTTAATCTTATATTTGTAAATCAATGTATTTTTTGTATTTTGTAATTAATGGTAATTTATTATGTGCTATTGTATTTCATTGTATTTTATCGTGTTGTAAGCCGCCCCGAGGTTTCGGCAAGGGGCGGCATAGAAATGTTATAATAATAATAATAATAGAGGTGCGTGCCCCGTGTCAGTGGAGAAACCCACCATCACCTCCCTTTCCCCTTCTACGAGGCCAGTGGCGTGCAGGAGGGTCTTCTGCAGGGTTTGAGCATTCAGTTGGAGCAGTTCAATGAACAAAGAGAGAGTGCAAGGGAATGAATGAAAGAGAAGTATTTTTAATAAGGAGGGGGAGCTCTTCAGGACCGGCAAGGGGCAATGGTCTTACATCAGGACCCATCACAGCTTCCAGCACCTGTGTCCCACAATCTACTCTCTCTTGGGAAAGAATGGGAAATTAACTCTTTTTTGTTTTTGAACAAGACTTACCGGATCTTCTAGGAACTGCACTTGGACGTGACGCCTCTCTGTGGTCAGAAATTTCCAAGCATTTGGTGTATTCTGCAAATAAAAGAACCGTGTTGGTTTGTTTCATTTTTAAATGGTCCAATAGCTGAAGCTATCCGGGCAGCTCAAAGCAACTGATCAAATACAAAAGATGCACCTTCTGCGGGTACAATGCACCTTCTAACATGTGTACATTTAAGACATGTGTAAAGAACACTGTGTGCACCTCTGAAATGTGCACCGATGCACACTTGTTAATGGGTGCATGTGTATAAAATTGCACGCATTTGAAAATGTGCACAAAATATGTTTTGACTCCTGTGTGTTGGGGTGGGGGAAATGATACGGAACAGGAGAAACGAGCTTGGTCGAAGAAAAGTGAGGACTTTGATGCACACCTTCTTTGCAGATTCCAGATTCTGTCCCTGGCATCTCCAGAAACAGACCCTCCCGCAACCACCCCTCCTTCCTGGAGAACCAAGAAGAAAACCTGAAGAACAGAAGGAAGACCAAATAGGAGATGAATGGACTCCATCAAGGAAGCCACCGCCTTGAATTTAGAAGAGCTGAGCAGGACCGTCATGGGCAGAACTTTTTGGAAAGCTTACTCATAGGGTCATCATATGCTGGAGAGGACCCTCAACGGCACTGCACAACAACAACAGATTTGCATGAAATGCATCCATATTTCTAGCAATCCCTAGAGAGGTCCGCCTGGCGCCATCATTATTTGCTTTTCGGCACCAGGCAAAGACCTTTTCATTTAAAAGTTATTTTAACTGTTAATTTATTATTATTGTATTTATAGATTTTAATATGTAGCCAAGATGGTACCAGTTTTTAAATTATTGATTGTATTTTTATGTATGTTGTGAGCCGCCCCGAGGCTTTGTTGCGATGGGGGCGGCATAGAAATGTTTTAAATAAATAAATAAATAAATAAATAAATAAATACAAAGGCTTCCAGTGGGCCAAGTATCCACAAAGCATTCATCTGAAGGTGGTATGTATGTACCACCTGTTCAAACATGAAAAGTGCTGTCAAGTCTTCAATCCATTGCATTATTGGAAGTGAACAACGATCCTTCCGATGTTGTAATATCAGTCTTTTAGCTATCAACAGGGCACAACAATCCATTTACACTGACCATTTGTTAATGTCCATTAAGCCAGGAAATAACTTGAAAGAGGGTGTACATAGACATAGGCTGCACGAAGTCTATCCATGTAATAACCACCCCTCAAAAAGAAGCATTGCAAAACATGCTCAAACGAAGTATTTGTTGTGTTGCCTCACCAGCGAGGTACCAAACTAGGCAATCCCCTATTAAAGAGATGTTGTTGTGTCCCGTGAGATGCAGTCAAAGATCCACAGACACAAGGGGTTAATGGCAAGGCAGTGATCACTGATTACACGGTGGTTCCTCAAATTCCCAGATGAGCCCATGGGTCCAAAAGGTTGGGCACCATTGAGGTAGACTAGGACGTTATGGTCTTGGTCACCGTAGGGTTTGGAGCAGGAGGAGAGGGACACTTTACAACCTGGAAGGATCCAAGCTGCATATTTTTATAGCCATTTGACATAAAGCCAAAGGCTAAATGGCATGACATAAGTCATACCGAAGCCAGCGTGCTTTAACTTGCTAATTGCCTTCTTTTATTTTCCACACGTGACTAACGTCACATGTCATTTGGCTCCAATGGACTCTTGAATGAACAGACAGGAACAAACCTACAAGAATTACAGATGCAATTTACACAGTGGTGGAAGGCAAGAGGACTGATGAATTACCCATAGATCTCACAGATCCATAGAACTGATGCAATGGTTAGAATGGGGAGTGAGAGAATGGGGGGGGGGCAGGGGGAGAAGGCCTGGCCAACTGGTGAAGCCCTGGGGGACTGACCTGTGCCTCCCATGCTACTGGGGATAACCGCAAGCACTCTCCCGTGCTCTGAAGTCAATCCATGTGTGACCACAAGTCTAATGCGCCCCAGGATGGCTGCATGATGCACCTGGAGCTTGGAAGCCAAGTCCCAAACGAAGGTGGTCCTCCAACACCTTTGACAGCCATGCTGTTGGACTGCAGGCACAGGAAATGGAAGAAACCTCCTGAGATGGATGGCTGGGCTCCATCCTGCTGAAACTGGTGGCCCATGTATGTGTAGCAGAGATGGAAAGGGAGAACAAAGACACATTCAATGGAGCATCTCCAGCTGCACCCTGAGATGTCCATCCGCGTCCATCCACCGTCCCCAACCTGGTGGCTTCCAGATGCTTTGAGTAGGCCATCGGTGGGGGACAGATCCCAAAAATTGGGGGAATACCACTTAGGGAAGGCTCACCACCCCAGTGTTGGCTTGTTTGTACAATTTCTTTGCAGAGAGGATTCCTAATAAACAAACGTATCTTTGGAGAATGTTCTGTGAAAGAAAATGGGAAGTCCAAATGAGACTTTTATTGTGCAATGACCTTGCCCAGATCATGGAATTTTAAGGGTGTCCCTTGGACTTCTATGCATAGCCTTCCCGTGTTTTCCCACTACTCATTCTGGCTTTTTCTTATCAGGAAAAGCAATCCATTAAATACAAAAGATAGGGCACACAATGCCTTTCATGTTACCACCGAGCAGTCCTTTGTCAGGAAGGGACATTCCACATCCATGAATATTTCTCCCAGGGATCTACTATTATTGGATGGCTGATAAATGGAATAGATAACCAAACAAGTGCAGACGGTCACGGACTTGGTATATCTAAACCTGAGCAGTTTGTTAGAAAAAGAATTCCTAGGAAAGGGGTGATGGGCTGTTTGCTCAACAATGAAGAAAGGCGCGCGCGGGGGGGGGGGCACTCCAGACATGTTCAGAGGCTCGCTACAAGTCTTCTTCCAAGATACATTCCCACAGGGAGCTGTCCTCCTCTTTCAAGCAGCGGGGCTGGCCTGCTAACCGAATCCGGGGATCTCGCGGGGCGATTCCTCCCCGCTTCCCGCCCCGCGAGAGCCGCCCCGCGCCCCATCCTGCCCCGCCGGGGGGTTCTGGGGCCGCGCGCGCTGCCCCGCTTCTCCTGCCCGCGGGGAAGGTCGGCGGCGCGAGGCGCGCCCCCGCGCCTCCCCCTCCGCCCGAGCGGCGCGCCCCGGCAGCCCTCCCGCGCCGAACGGGGGCCTGGCCTGGGCGCCCTCGCGTGCGGGGGCTTGCTCTGTGCGCCCGCCCCGCCGCGAGGCCGGCCCCTGCCCCGAGGAGCGCGCGAGCCAAGAGGGCTCCCGCGAAGGGACGGGCGGCGCGCGCCCTGGCCGGCGCGCCGGCGCCTCGTGGGAAGCCTCTCCCGTTCGAGGGGCTGCCGCGGGCAGTGAGCGCCTGCTGCTGGGTTCTGGAGTGAAGGGAGGGCGGGCGGCAGGGGCGGGAGGAGACAGAGGGTCTCTGGAAGGGGGCTGGGGGGTTAGAGAGGAGAAAGGGGGGCTAGGGAGGGGTTTCCACCACCTCGCTGCTGTCGCACTTACCCGCGCCGTGGCGACGTTCCTGCCACCTCCTGGGAGAGGGTTTGTGTGTGTGTGTGTGTTGAAAGTCCATAATCCGCACAGCCCTCGAGAGTGCCAAACAGAAACGCTCCGCCATGATTTCTTTTGTTTAGCAGGAATTCCTCTGCTTCGGGTTTACCCGCTTCTGGCCGCCCCCCTCCCCCCCCCCCGTCGTCCCCGTTTCGCTCGTCTTTATTTAAATATTTGATCACTCAACTCCGTCCCTGTTTTTAAGTGGTCGCTACTCCCTCCCGAGACATTAAGGAAGAATTGCTCCTGGTTTCCCTTCTTGTTTAAGATTGTTTCTTTCTGCCTCTCCCCCCGCAACACCACCACCGCCGCCACCTTTCCGCATACTTCGCCGTCTCTCCACAACATGCTTCGAAGTCAGTGGGAACAGAAAGGGGTGGGGGAAGGAGTTGGATCTTTTGCAAGCCTCTTTTGTAGGGTTTCCTAAGAGCTAGAATGCAAGGAAGTCATCCGAGGAAAAGGCGAGGGGCATGAAAGCCCGTGCGAAGTGCAGTCTCCTGCCAACAGGACGGGCAACTTTTCACCCAGCCTTTGCCGCAGTGCTTGATGTACGAGAGACGATCATCAAACTTTGAAAATCTCCACTTGCTGTAAAGGACACCAAGACAGCCCTGAGAAACCTTTGGGGTCAAGTTGGCCACCCTGCTTCCAAAAGCGCCCGTCTCCACGCCACAAGGAATGGCCCTTCATCTCCAACATCTCCGTGACCCGGCCAAATTGAGACGATTGACGCTTGCATATTACTTCATTGCCTGGCTAAATTTCTACCCAGACCAGCACATAAAAGCACAGTCATCTTAGCAGAGAAAAACGGCCGACCACAGAACCACCGCGTTTGACTCTTTTAAAACCTATTGCTTTGCTCTCACATCTCATGTATCTTGCAGTCACATGTTTACATTTATTTTATTTATTTATTTTGCGATTTATATCCTGCCTTTTTCCTACAAAGGGCTCAAGGCAGCTTACATCATTCTCCTCCTCCATCTTATCCCCACAACAACAACCCTATGAGGTATGTTGGGCTGAGAGTCTGTGACTGGCCCAGAGTCACCCAGGTGGCTCCATGGCTGAGCGGGGACTCGAACCCAGATCGTCTGAGTCCCAGTCCCGTGCTCTTAACCGCTACGCCACACTGGCTCTCCTGGGTTCCACCCGGAATGTTTGCTGGTTGCATGACTGTTGGCATAGGAGCGATGTCAGAAAAAAAAGTTGGCATAGTATATTTTTTCTGTACATACACAAAATATTTCATTTGTTTGGAACACATTGACCTTGTTCTGAAAGAATGTGCTGCCTCTAAAGCTGGAAACGGAACATGTTGAGTAAAAATTAAATTTAATTGGACTCGTTGAGTAAATATACTTAGGACTGGCTTGGCGCATACTTGAAAAGAAGTCCCACTGAAAACAATGGATTTATTTTTTTAGTAAAAAGGGTTGGGACAGGGTTACTTGTGTCCAGAAGGATGCTCTTGTGCCTTTAACCAGCTGCATAGCAAGAGACTCCTGAGAGTCCCTTGGACAGCAAGGCGATCAAACCGGTCAGTCCTAGAGGAGATCAGCCCTGACTGCTCTTTAGAAGGCCAGATCCTGAAGATGAAACTCAAATACTTTGTCCACCTAATGAGAAGGAAGGACTCCCTGCAGAAGACCCTGATGCTGGGAACAATAGATGGCAAAAGAAGAAGAGGACGGCAGAGGATGAGATGGCTGGATGGGGTCACTGGGACGGTGGGAGTGGGCTTGGGTGGACTCCACGGGATGGTGGAGGACAGGAAGGCCTGGAGGAATGTTGTCCATGGGGTTGCAATGGGTCAGACATGACTTCGCGACTAACAACAACAGCAAAGCAAGGTGAGCCTACACACAGCTGCTGTGAAGAAGGCAAGCTGAATGCTGTGCATAACTAGGAATAGAACAGAACTGCCAAGATCTGACTGCCCTTGTACAAATCTTTGGTACAACTGCACTTCAAATATTGTGTTCAGCTCTGGTCATCTGGCCTGAAAAAGACACTACTGAGTTGGGAAAACTATGGAGGAGGGCAATGAAAAGGTTCACAGGGTAGGAGCATTTCCCCTGTAGGAGAGGCTACAACACTGGGATGGTTCAGCTTAGGAAAAAGGGTGAATCAGAGGAGATGTGATTAAGGTGTTTGAAACAATACATGGTGGGCAGAAAGTGGGGCAGAAGAGAGGTTTCTCCCTCTCCCACAATGCTTCAGCCTGGAGTCATCCCATGAAGCTGATTGGTGAGAGATTTGGACAGTACTTCTCACACTGCATAATTAAAAGCATGGGATTCGCTGCCGTGGGATGTGGTGATGGCCACCGAACTGGATGGTTTTAAAGGGGGATTGGGCAGATTCATGGTGGGGGAGGCTCTCTGTGACTGCTAGCCTTGCTGGCCAGGCGCTCCCTCCTTCACCAGAGGTGGCCTGCCTGCATCCCCCAGTTGCTGAGCAGCTGGGCAGGAGGAGGTCTTGCACCCATCCTGCTCGGGGGATCCTGTGGGCAGGTGTTTTGACAGGAGGTAGCACATGGCCAGCAAGGCTGGTGGCCACCAATTGCCTCATCCGTCACGAATATAAGGCTGGCACACTCTCTGGTACTGGGGGTGCCATGCAGGCATCAGGGCAGGTAGCCAAGGGTAGGTCCAATCCACTTTTCAAGCCATTCAAACTGGTGGCCTTCCCCACATTCCACAGCAATGCCACCAACTCCATCGTTTGTGAGGGACTTCCTTTGAGATGCCTCGAAACTCCTGCCAATCAGCTTCATGGGGGGACCCCCATTCTAGCATTCAGAGCGGGAGAAGAACACCTGCCTGGCCACTTTTCGCATCCTCGGATCCAGTTCAATCGTGTTGCTCATCTTGTTTCTCACCTGAAATGCCCCGCCTTTCCACTTAGGGGAATTCAACCAGCTGCTGGGTCAGTTGGATCTCCTTTCCTGCACCTTATTTTTTTCTTATTTATTGTGCATTACCAAGACAAAACCAAACAACTAAAGGAGAACAGGTTAAAACAAATTAAGCATTTAATATTTTTTGGATAAGATTTAGAAAACCCCATAACATTATTAGTATAGATATTATATATCCCTATGTATTAGTTTATCCCCAGAACATACATTAAAATAATTATTTGTAGACTTCAGCAAAGGCAGTCAAAATATCCATACATTTCGTCCATTTACAGAGGATGCCTAAAGTCCCCTCTCCAAAAATCAAAAGTTTCATTAAATCCTCCACCCATTCTGTTATTGCAGCTGACCATTTATAGGAATGATGCAATATTAGTCTTTAGGACACTGAAAATCCATTTCTGTTGATCTTGCATTAGATTTTCTGCATCTGTATTAAATGCTATGAGCTAATAAAGTTGTGTCTCGACAAAGCCATGCCAGACAGGGCATACTGGGAATTGCTTGGCTTTTTTCTGCCTAAAAATCCATAGGACTGTGCCCTTAATCCATTATATTGTACCCTTTTCCCTCTTGCGGAAAAACCAAGGCAGCTTTCCTGATCCCTCTCTTCTCCATTTTATCCACACAACATCCCTGAGAGGTAGGTCAGCCTGCGAGTCGGTGGCTTCATGGCCCAGCAGGGACTGGAACCTGGGTCTCTAACCACTTAGCACACTGGCTCTCACAAAGCCGTTATAGCCCCATGCTGGTTTTCTGGAGGGTGTCCTGGGAAGGCTGTGGCCTGGAGCAATGAGCTGGGCATCTCTAAATCAAGGAATGCAGGACGGAGCAGCTGGTTCATCTGCCGTATGGATAAACGCGGTGGCCACAACCGAGATCGGCTTTGTCCTCCGGGAGCTGGATGCGGAGGCTCAAACTGACCAGAGGCCCTGTGGAGCCGTGCAGGGCCGTGGCTGGCTGTGGTGGCGAAATCCTATGAACTGCCCCACAATTCCATCACGGTTGCTTCTGCAGAAGCTCTATGCTTAAGTGCAAACTAAGAGCCATTGTAGCAGGGAGAAGAAAATTTCCGCCCTCCGTCGTATGATCTTGCATTACCAAATTGCTATTTTATAACAATAACCATACATTAATTATGCCAATTTTCCCCCCATGATGACAGATTACCACGAGCAATTCATCATTGTAACATATTAATCGTGAGTATTAGTTTTTAAACGGAAGAATCACATCTGTAACACACTTGTCATATTAGTGAGAATTACCACAATGATGAAAAATAACCACCCGGCTTGTACATGCATTAGCAAAACAAGGAAAAGGGGGTGGGAGTCATGATTTCCTATCTATCCCGGTTTTCTGTAACCACCGATTGCTGTTAAGAAGCAGAAACAATTCTTGCCTGAGAAGTGTGGCACAGCTGATAAACAAGGAAGGCTTACCCCGTTCCCTAAAGGAGAATGTGATCGGCCTTTTGTACGCAATGCTAAGCCAGGCTTTTGTGCAGAGGTGCGCAGTCCTTGAGCTGGACACGGCCCCCTGAGGCCCTCACTGCGGCCCTCCAGGAGTGAATGCCCTGATCCAGATCAGAGCATCCCCACAGCTGTACCTCAGAACTACACGAATGAACCCCGGTTGGTACATCCCCCCTGCTTGGCACATCCTCTGGAATAGCTAAGGGGCTGGGAACCTCTGCTTCGGGTTTGAAGGGGACCCAAGTTCCCCATTCTGTCAGAAGTCTGGCTAGACTAAACTCTGGGTTATTCAGACAAGTCAAGATGGGGCTCTTGGCTTGGTAAGCCCAATGTTATAGTAGCCATTGTGCTAAGCTCCATCAAGTCATCTCCAACGTATAGTGACCCTATGAAGGAATGCATTCCAGTGTCCTGCCTTTGATGTAAACTAATTAGATGCCATGAAGGCCATCGAGTCCAACCCCTGCTCTTGCAGGACACCACGTTACACCATCCCACTCAGAGGGCTGCCCAGTTTCCTTTTGAATGCCCCTAGTGTGGGAGAGCCCACCACCTCTCTAGGCAGCTGGTTCCACTGCCGTATTCCTCAGACAGTGAGGAAGCTCTTCCTGATGTCCAGCTTGAATCTGGGTTGTCGCAACTTGGACTGATTACTCCGTGTCCTGCACTCTGGCATCAGCAAGAAGAGATCTTGACCTTCCCTCCAGATGCCCTTAAATTTATTCTATGTTTGCATTTATGATATGTATTTCCCACCTTTCTTTCCTGCAAGGAACCAGGACATCTGTCGTGGTATTCTGCTCCATTTTATCCTCACAATTTTCCTGCGAGAGAGGTTAGGCTGAGAATGACAGGCCCAAAGCCACCCTGTGAGTTTCATGGCTGAGTCCCAGTCTAATGCAAAGAGTGGGAGCAGCATCCAGGACTCTTACGAAAAGGAAGCTGGTCAGGATGGCCCCTGGCATACACTGCAGGGCTACAAGAGCAGGGCCCAGCACTGATCCAAAAAGCAAGAGGTTCCTCAAGTTGTAAACTCCTGACGATAGACAGAATCCTGAGCTAAGTCACAGAGGACTCGGGGGAGCAATTCTCAGGGTTCTCATCAGTGTGTCCTTGCTGTGGTGTGGACCTGCAGCAGGTTCCCAAACATGCATAGCCATGACGCTGGCCTGCTGCTTAACTCTCCTTGTCTTAGAACAATCCCGTCCTCCGGGAAGATCTCAGGAAGCTTTGCCTGGCACCTGGGGGAAATAGCACTGTTTTTCTCAGAGCCAGAGGGCTCCAGCCACGTGACTACCACTCCAATGTTGTGGCAACCCGAGGCTGCTGAAACACATCAGCCCCTTTTAGAGAAAAGGCCTTTGTCACTGTGGATGTGGGACAACTCATCCTAGGGGAAGCAAAACCCCCTTCTGAAGCCTCAGTTCTCAGCTGCTGCTTGTTGGAGCAGCATACAAATAAGCTTGCCGGGCTTCGAGGCCGGCAGCACACAGAACTTTCCATGGGACTGTCCTATTCCCATTCATGCCATCCTTGGAAGCCTAATTTGCCCAGAACTCAGATGAAGCCCCAGTACTTGGGGAAAAACAGTCTAACTGGGCCTCACTAGGACAGCCAGAACAGAACACTGGATTTCTGAGAAAAATCTTCACGCCCCCAGCAGCTTCACAAGCCTTTGGGAGAATTATAGCTTTTATGGTTCTTGGAAGACAAGAACCTCTTTCCTTTTCGCTGCATCCATCCGGTGCTGTCCCTTGCATTAGTAGTCAGCTTCAAAATAGGGAATATAAGTGAGGTGTGTGTTTTCGTGTGTGCAGGTGATGATGGAGGAGCACAGCATATTTCTGAGTTCGTTGAGTGCCTGAGAAACTTTCCCAAGATTTGTGTGTGAAACTTGAAAAATCTCGACCCAGATTGAAGAGAGTTTAATTTCCAATTATCTCTAATTCTTACAGACTCTCAGGAGTTCCAAGCCGTGTGGAAGACTTAATGAAGAAAAAACAACCAAACAAACCAGAACTTCTCGATACAACCATAAATTTGGTTAGCGGTCTAAATTAAGCATGGAAATATTGCATTTTTTCATTTCAGTTCTATTTGTTCCTAAAGTGCAGAGGGCAGCTAGGTTTTTTATTTTAATTCCCAGTCCATATTCTTTAAAAAGATTTTACGTAGCAGTTTGCTTTTCTGGTTTTTTTTTAATTAAGCCACTTGACATCAATCAAAACGAGGAATAAAGAAAAATGGAAAAGCTAACAATGATGTAGTCTTGTCTCCAAAAGGGGATATATTTTTAACATAAAGACTCTTTTTTATTATTATTATTAAAGGAAGCACTGTCAGATAGAAAATGTGAGTTTCTGAGCACTTTCTTAAATTGTTCTTAAGTGCTTGTCAGGACTCAGAAAGGGGAGCTGCTTTGGAGAGATAGAAGGTAGTTGATTATTTCCATAAAATATGTCTGTGCTTTGTTTTTAAACACTTCTTTTAAAAAAGTGGGGGGCAGGCTACGTTTCGAAGGCCTTTGGCACAAAGCTTTTCCTTTGGCACTCCATTCCCGTGGATGTCAGCAAGGCTTGCGTGTTTCTTAAATGAGCGCTTCAATTTTTGAAAATGCCTTTGGCTCCCGACACCTTGGCTTTGTTAGTTAGCGTAATAGTTGTCACCCTGCAAGTTTGGAGTCAATTGGACTGCTCCGTCATTGTAGACGAGCGCCCAGGATCCTTTCCCAAGGCGATGGGCTACGCAGCAATGGCACCGTCCGTTTTCTCTATGTCGTGGCTTATCTCATGCACAAAGAGTAGTCCTGAATTGAAAGGCGAAACATCATACTGTGCAAACTCAGCGACTGGGCTGCAGGAGTGCAAGAGAAGGTGCACTGAATTCCTCATGGAGAAAAATCTCCATGTTGTTCGCCCTTCCTGTTTCTCTTTGTTCTTGTAAAGGCTTTTTAAAGAGAGCAGTGCAGCCTGAAACATGGTTAAAAACCCTGAAATGAATAAACATCTCACTTGGGCCCTTTTCTCATTCCAGAGATTGGCCAGGGCAAAGGAGCTAGTCTGCAAGGTTGATTAGTAGCTTTCTCATTCCATCTTGTGTCTCTGAGATGGCTTCCTACTGGACTTCCTAAAGTCTACAGATGAATAGACTTTAATGGTGGATGAACAGAAAAGGGAAGAAAGAAGAACTATGTAATTAAAGTCTCACCACCATCTTGTGGAAAATAAGGGTTACTGATTAAGAGACTGTGATGGTGAAGCAGAGGAGCAAACACAGGGACAGAAGTTGCAAGTGGGAAACTACTAACTGAAGGCACAGTAGCCCTGAAAAGCCTCAATAGCCAAGCCTCATTGGACAACCTGTCACCATTGTGTTAGATTTAATGCTACAAAACTGGCTCAGAGCAAAAGAGAAAAGGAAACAGATGGGAGGGTATCCGCTGGAGCCCCGGGATGTGATGATTTGGCCACGGGTAGCACAATCTGCTATGGCTGCCATAACCTCCTAACTCAGAGCATTATGGGCATCCTAAGGAGGGCAAAAGGAGGGAGGTGGTGACACTGCACTGGTCTGTGTGTTTTGCTGCAGAGTGTGACAAGAAGAGCCCGAGACACCACCACAATAACAGCGTGTTGGTTGTCCCTCCTCCATGTCCTGGGACAGCCACAACCGCCACCCCAAGGCTCTCTTGCGAGCTCAGCGCCATTGCTGGCATCGCCGGCTGTGATGGCAGAGCGAGGGTGCTCCATCTCTGCAGTGAGTTTCTGGGGTCGTCCCTGGGATTCCAAATTCTTCTATGGCCAACCAGATAGCCTCCAGCACCCATCGGCCTGTGCCCTAACTCAACTAGAGTGAGAGGGAAGAAAAATAACTCTTTTTTGGATATATACCTAAAAACAAAAGCAAAATAAAAAATAACCCCACCTAAAACTGCATTGGCTAGCAAAGTACTTGGGAAGTTAACATTTCTACCATAGCCTTTGTCATCTGTGGCCTGCTGGCTTGGTGATTGTCTGTAATGACCCCTTTCAGTTGCCAGGGGGAAGTAGGGCAGCCAGTCCTTCCTGTTCATAAAACTTTGAATCCCTAGCTGGAGACCATCACAGTGAAGGCCTGGCTTCAGCATGACTGAGCGGGCAAGTCTGCCTGTGGGCCTGTAAGCCAGAAAAGTTTCCACACTCTCCCGGAAAGGCCTCTGAAAGAGCCACACGCTCCTTATTTTCTCAGGTCAGGGCTGATTCCCAGGTTATCGGAGCAGCTCCTCCATGAGCTGGGAGCACATGAGCTGGGTCCATGGCATGGCTCATGCCACAGCCCTGAGCGTTCAAGAGCTGAGCAGGCCTGTCAAGGGCAGGGCATCTTGGAGGGTACTCATATGTAGGGTCGTCATAAGTCAGATGCATCTTGGTAGCACAGAACAACACCGTCACTATTTACTCAAACTGATTCAACAGTCATTTTCTCTTAGCAGTGAATCCTGGGAACTGCAGTTTGACAGTTCGGGGTTTGGAAATGGCAGTTGAAGGGCACACCTTGTGACTGTTTTCAGGGGTAGGCCCAATTTCAGGGGCCATGGGGGAGCAAACAGCGAGAGTATTAATGGAGACTGGCTCACAGGAACATATTTTGCCAGGCCTCTTCCAGCTGCACTGGCTGGCAGTTCAATTCCGGCCCTGACTCGAGGTGCAAGTGCCAGTATTCACAGCCCTAAACAGCTCAGGGCCAGGCTAACTGAAGGAATGGCTCATACATTCGCCTCATCCCATATCTCTCTCTCTCTGTGGTGGCGCCCCGCCTATGGAACACGCTCCCCAGAGAGGTCCGCCTGGCACCATCGTTATTTGTTTTTCAGCGCCAGGCTAAGACCTTTTTATATCAATGATATTTTAATAACTTTTAATATCAGTTTATAGGTTTTAATATGCAGCCAGGGTGGATCTGGACTTTATCTGTATTATGTTTTATTTTATTTATATAAGTCGTCCCGAGGCTATGCGATGGGACGGCATACAAATGCTCTAAATAAATAAATAAAATACCTACCCAGACCCTGAAAGCATCTCCAAGGGTTCTTCTCCAGGAATCCCTCCAAGAGAAGTGAAGCAGGTGGCCAGCAGGAGAAGGGCCTTTTCGGTTGTGGCACCCTCGTTGTGGAATGAGCTCCCCAAAAAGGTGCGCCTGGCACCTACTTTGTATTCTTTACAGCACCAAATGAAGACCTTTTTCTTCTCCCAACATTTTAACAGTTCAACTTCATTTTTTAATATTGTCTTTTTCTGTACCCCTGCCTGTGCTTCTATGCTGATTTATTTGCTATTGCGGTTTCATTATTTTAAGTTGATTTTATCTCGCGTGTTTGTGTGTGTGTTTACATTGTTTTCTTAACTTTTGCTAATCACCCAGGCAGCCTCATTTAAAAAGGAAATAAATACAGTAATACACACAGCCGCAAAAAAATCCCATCTGCCAGGAGAAGCTGCTGGGATATGAGCTAGCAGTCACTGACCGAGAAAGGGATCTTGGGGTTGCGTTGGACAGCTGATTGGGAATGTGGACCCAGTGAGCGGCTCCTGTGGAGAAGGAAACCTCCCTGTTAAAAATAGAAAAGGCAAGGAAAATAAATCCTGCTTAGGGCCAATTTAGCAGAATATGCCCTTAATAAATGAATAAATAAATCTGCCTTTCTAAAGCTCTATGGTACAATTGCACTTAGAATATTGTACACTGTAATGGTCACTGCACCTTTAAAAAAAAGACACTACGGAGTTGGGGAAAGTACCGAAAAGAGCAGCTGAAAGGATCAAGGAGTTGTGGGGAGTCTCTTAGGAAGGCAAGTCACCGGAGCTGGGATGGTTTAGCTTAGCAAAAAGGAGAGGAAGGGGAGACATGGCAGAGCTGTGCATGATCAGGCATGGTGTGGAGAGAGTGGGCTGGGAGGTGTTCCCTCCTTGGTAGAACCCAGGGTCATGCCATGAAACTGATGGGTGGGAAATTCAGGACAGATCGAAGGAATTTCTTCCCATGGTGCTCAGAGAGACTATAGAATTCACTTCCACTGATTTGGATGCCTTTGAGAGGGGATTTAAAGTGCGTATAGTCAAGGCTATGGTTTCCCCAGTTGCAATGTACAGCTGTGAAAGTTGGACCATAAGGAAGTTTGAGCGCCGAAGAATGGAGGCCTTTGAATTGTGGTGCTGGAGGAGACTCCTGCGAGTCCCTTGGACTGCAAGGCGATCAAACCGGTCAGTCCTAGAGGAGATCAACCCTGACTGCTCTTTGGAAGGCCAGATGCTGAAGATGAAACTCAAATACTTTGGCCATCTAATGAGAAGGAAGAACTCCCTGGAGAGGACCCTGATGCTGGGAATGATTGACGGCAAAAGGAGAAGGGGACGGCAGAGGATGAGGTGGCTGGATGGGGTCACTGTGGCAGTTGGTGTGAGCTTGAGTGGACTCCGGGGGTTGGTTGAGGACAGGAAGGCCTGGAGGATTGTTGTCCATGGGGTCGCGATGGGCCAGACGCAACTTCGCAACTAACAACAACAACAACAAGGCTTGGGTAGCTTCCTGGCAGAGTTACTGGCGGTAGCTAAATTCCATGGCTACCTCCTTCCAGGATCAGAAGTGGCCGGCCCATGAACGCCAGTTGCCAGGAACTTTGGTTGGGACGGTGCAGTTGTGCTCGTGTCTCCCTGGGAGTTGTAGACTTTTCCCTCGCTCAGCGTGCACAGGATTGCACCTTCAGATGCTTCAGTGTCAAGCCCCTCCTCTTTTATTGAAATGAATTCTAGCTTTATTACTGTAAACAACTTGGATCATAATGGTGCCATTTGAAAGAGCTGATCAAGCTGAGAAAAATGGCAAATGATGTAATAAAGGCATGCTGAATTGTGCTATTTACATTTTATAGTTCATCTAAGAGAAAAAAGGACAATGAACTCCAAACTGCAATTGCAGACAAAAGAGACAGTTCGTTTTTAAAAAGGGAGTGTGGAAGCTGCTATTTTTATCATCATCATCATCATCCTCATCATCATCGCACCTTTTATACTTGTATCACATGCTTGCAAGGAACTTGGGCTGGCTTACACAGTTCCCTTCCTCCTCTTCATTTTCTCTTCACAACGACCCTGTGAGGTTGGTAGGTCAGGCTGAGAGTCACTGAGTTCATCAACCAGTGAGCTTCATGGCTGAGTGGGGACTCGAACCCAGGGTCACAGTCCAGGGCTCTACCAGCAAGCCACACTGGTTCTCGTGTTTATCCTGTACTGGTTAACATGGCAAAGTTGGAAGATTGGTGTTCATATTGGCCTTTCCCAATGTAGCATGTGCCTGATGTGTTGAATTAAAATACCCATATTCCACAGCCAGCCTGGACACTGGATAGAGGACATCCAGTCAGGAAACTCTGGATTATGGCATGATGCTTTATTGAAAAACATCACACAACAAAGAGAGGTGCTTGCAAAGTCTTGGGGTGCTTGAAGTTGGGGGCTCCTAGCACTACCAAGTAGAAAATATATTGTGCAGGTGAATAATATATTCTATTCTGCTCCTGCCTGAGGGCACTTGCGTACCTCTGGGATGTGTGATGCTCTTCCCATTTCTGCAGAAGCTGCATCGGATGAGCACTCGTTACATGCTCAGAGCCACACTCTGCATAGTTCACAGGCCCCTAGCACTGATAACAGATACCAGAACTTAGTCTGCTTTCCTATTAGCCTGCTGACAGAAGTGGGATACGGGACTGCAATAGTGCAGGGTGTTGCTTGAGAAGACCCGGGTTCAGTTCCCAGCAAAACCAGTTCAAGGATTTTCCAGTTTCCAGTGAGCAAGAATGACCTCAGCCTGTGACTGCGGAGAGTTGCGTGCAGCTGGGCAAACACATGGTTTGAATGTGGGTTGCTGTGGAACCATGAATTATCGTCTGAATGCAGCTGTGCTAACAAGCCATGGTTTGTTAACCCTCAACAACCCTTGAGGAGAACTGTGGATGGTCCTCCATGGTTTGTTCTCTCAGCTGGGTTCCAACAACACAATAACCTCTGTTCCAACAACAGTCCACACTCAAGCCATTCTCCACTGTGTTGGATATCTTGTTGCCCAAACCCAGCCAATGACTCTGTTAGGACAGTTTTTGGCCATTGCAAGTTTCTCCTCAGATGCCACCCCAATGTTGTTTCAGAGGATGTTTTGTGAGCATGGAGTTGTGTAACATCTCTGGCACCAAGTTGCATTCAGGTCCATGTTTGATTGCAGGTCAGTCCAGAAAAACAAAGAACCTCTGGCATCTCTAGGGTGGATGGACCCAGGGACAGATTCAGAATGAACTGACCGCGTAGGAGCTCTCTTAAATTAGGCCGAGTCGTCTGCCCGCATTCCCAGAGAAAAGTCCTGTTTGCAACTGCAAGAATCTGAGAACGGAAGAACCAAAGGGATGATTGAACAACAATGCTATTTTACTGGAGAATCCCGTAAAAGTATTTCAAAGTCAGTCTGACATCTGGGAAGAGAAACCTTCGATTAAGAAATGTCAGTCTGGCACTGCTCACAAACAGAAGCGTGTGATATATTATCTCACTGAATAGCCAAGGTGGTACAGGCCAGCACCTATAAACTTCCCCCACGAAGCACCGCAACACATTGTATCCTTGAAGAAGCCAATCAAGTGGCCATTATAGGCACTTGTGAAACGCTGCAACAACAAGCGCGGAACTGAAACTGGCTATAAATCTGAATCCAGTTGTTATGGCTGAAGTTTTTCCCTTTTATCTGGATTGCCCTGCTGGTCTTATTTGATGTTCAGAAGGTGTGTTTATTGCTCGTAAACAGAGTATGAGATATATGGTGCCGTGGGCACAAAGGGTAAAGTCTCTTTTAGGGCAAATGGGGACAGGGCTCTTGAACCCTTAAACATAGAAACAGAGCAAGTCAGAAGGGGCCTCCCGGGCCATCTAGTCTGACCTCCGGCACCAGCCGGCTCCGCTCACGACATGCCCACCATGTGGACAACCAGCCTATCCTTGAACACTACAAATTTCCATTGGTTGTATCCTGGCTATAGTTTTCCACCAAACATGCTGGTAATTGTAGTTTGGTGAGAACGCTGGCCACTTCCAAACCCCAGACAGTCAAACTGCAGTTCCCAGGATTCATTGCTAAGAGAAAATGACTGTTGAATCAGTTTGAGTAAATGGTTACGGTGTTGTTCTGTGCTACCAAGATGCATCTGACTTATGACGACCCTACATATGAGTACCCTCCAAGATGCCCTGCCCTTGACAGGCCTGCTCAGCTCTTGAACACTCAGGGCTGTGGCTGTTTTTATGCAGTCCGTCCATCCCATAGCTGGTCTTCCCTATTTCTTGTGCCTTCACCCTTCCCTAGCCCTTTGCCAGCAAGTCACCTCCAACGTAGGGTGACCTCATGAGTCCATGAAAGCCCTCCAAAACACCCTATCCATGACAACCCTGCTGAGCTCTCGTGAATTCAAGGCTGTGGCTTCCATTAGAGAGTGAACCCTTCTCCTAGTTGGTTCTTCTGCCTTTGACTTCCCATCGTATGACTGTCTTCTCCAGAAAGTCTTGCCTTCTCCCGATGGGCCCAAGGGAGGACAACCTCGGCCTTGTCCTTTTCCTTAGCCCTAGGAGATCGGAATTGGTTCTGGCAAGTGCAACTTATCATTCTGGGGGCATCATGAGAAGGTGAGGCTCCCTGGCGAAGACCACCATGCTAGGCCACCATTAAACCATACTAAACAGCAGCGTTGCCCTCCTCTGGGGCTGAGCAGAATCTCAGGAAGAGGAAGGCCATGTCCACAGTGAGGGTGGTGGGCAGGCTCCCTTTGCCACAGCCAAGAGGCTCCATGTGCCGCATAGGAGCGCCCCCTCTCGCTCTCTTCTTGGAACAGGCATGCAAAAGTGTCGATCCTGAGCTTCGGCTGGTTGTCTGGCGGCTAATTCTCTCCTGGTGCATGTGCAGCTACATGCAACTTGTTCTCTGGCAAACCACGATCTCACTGTATGACTTAGCCAAACGCACACGTATTAGTATTATTCCCCGGTTTCACTGGAAGTGCAATTTTGCCTTGTTTTGCACACAGAGCATAGCAAGGACTGCTTTCCTCATAAGGAAGCCCCCTCCCTTTATTCCTCCAGAAGCCCCTTTTGTACCTCCGCAAGCCACGTGGTCTCTCCAAGCCTGCTTGCACCTTTGACTTTGGCTGCATAAGGATGCGTGTTCGGATGACTTCATCGTTTCTTTCCAAAGCTTTGAGATATTCCAGGGTTAGTACTCCAGGGTTACATTTCTGCTGGCTGAGAAAGCAAAAACAGCGAGCCTTAGCTCAGATCGCTGGTCCTTCATGGTCTCCGAGTTCTCAGGAAGAGCCATTTCCTAGTCTGGACATTTGAGATCTCTTGAATCTGAGTCACTCTGGATTGAAACTGGGAACTTCTGCATGTAAAGCATTTGAGCTGAGCTACCCCTCCCTCTCCCCACTGTTACGGAACCCCACCAAGTGCTAGATTTTCCTGCCCCACAGAGCTTGCAAAGAGGCACAGAAAGGTCCATGTTCCCTTGTCGAAAAGAAAAAAGAGTCGTCACGACTCCACGGGAACAAGAAGTGGGCTCCACACCACCTTACAGAATCTATGCATCTCTATTTCTCTTTCAGAGATTTGGAGAGAAGAGGGAGTGGAGAGAAGGAGGCAGAGAGAGAGAATCTATTTTATCCACTGGACAGCTGGACACAATTATTACGGAGGGTGATTATTTTGAATGGTTCGTGTTTTTTTAAAGCCCCCTTCGATATGGCGAGATGCCATTTTACATTCCCTGCTCCCCTTTTCTCTAATACAGCGTAAGAGCAGATCTAGAATATTAAGAACTGGCCCTTTGAAGCCTGCAGTTTGCCGTGAGTTCATCAGTATCTGAAACCGTAGTTCTAGATAAGTGTTCTTGCTTCAGGCTTTCACCGACTTATTACAAGCAAAGGCAGAACTTGCCGTCGCCACAGTGGAGGACCCATTAAAACTTCAAAGTGCACGCTTAATCTGCATTTCGCTCATTGTGCAGCACAGAGCACTTATTGGAAAGAGGAGGGGGGGACCACTTTTTCAAATGTTATTTCCCCCCCCCTTTTTTTTTTGGAAACTTCTACTTTTCTTTGTAGGCTTAATCCAAGGCAGGGCCATGGAGGACATTAAGTTTTGCGATCATCAGTTAAGGATACCGAGCCCTCTCACTTTGCTTACATGTCTTGGCACCCTCCCCCTTGATACAACCGCGTGTTGCTTTGCCCCACGGCAAGTGCGTGCGATGGATGTATTAAGGAATAGAGAGGCTGGCTGTGGAAGGTCCTGGGGAAACGCAGCGGCAGCAAACACAGGCGTGAGTGTCGGCAGAGGGGAAGCTCAGGGGACAACGCTGAGAAGCGAGGAGGGGTCGTCAGCCTGGCCTGCTTCTTTTAAACCCCTTTTCCGGGGCCACCGCTCCTCCCCACCAAAGAAGGGACAGTGCAGGCTGAGTGTCCCTTGGAAAAGACATCGGCTTCCAGGGGTCATGCTGGATGACGACTTCCGCTGTCCCCAGCCGCTGTGCCCACTGCCCATGCACTTCAGAAAGGTGTGGGGAGCGGGAAGGCGAGTTTTTGTAATATCCTGGAGCAGTGCCGTTGGTAGCTGGGAAGCCAGGAGCAGAGGATGCCCTGCAACCCATAGGCCTGGTTGTGGAGGCTGCCTGCCGCAAGAAGCCAAGCAAAGCCAACTGGGAAGATGCTGGAGGCTCCAGGCTGAAGCCCAAAAGGGCACGGGCCCCGGGCAGAACCCCCGAACCCAGAGGCCTGGAGTTGACTGAGGTGGAGTGGGAGGACCAGCTGGGGGCAAACCCCACTTCTCTTTTTCTCCCTCTGCATTTCTTTGCCTAGGGTGCATCTCAGAGTGGGAGGGAGGGAAGGAGGCCAGGGAGAGCCTGGGGAGAGCTCCTATCCTGACCGCTCCAGTCCCCTCCCCTCCTCTGCGACAAACCACTTCTCCGAGGCTGCGTTCCAACCTCGGAGTGCAGCCAGAGTGGTTCCTCCCAGGCCAGCAGGGTCCGTGAAGGGGGCCAAGCTCCCATTCTCCACCCGGAGCTCCGAGTGCTATCTCAGACCTGAGCATCCAAACTATCCTGCAGCCCCTGAGACGGCCTGGGTGTCACAGAGGGCGGGGTGGGTCCCTAAGGCCTGGGATACTGAGCCTCTGCAGAATTCCTGCCAGTCCAAGCAGGCAAGAGGAGGTTAGAGGGACAGACAGACTCTGTTGGAGGCAAGTTGCGCTGCATGTGCTTCATGCTGTTCACAATCGTCTAATATCTGTACAGACACATTCGCACCAGGTGCGCACAACTTTTGCTGCTAGAACCACACGCAGCAGCATCTGGACAGCCTGTGGCCATGCATGCGTGCAAGCATCTATTTGCATATTTGAATGTGTACACTGTTCCTCCCTGCTCCCTCTCCCTCCCTCTTTACAGAATCTGAGTGCTGATTCCTAGACCATGCTCTGCAAATGGTTCTTCTGAGCTCCTGGAGAGCACCAGACAGAAAATTCGGGGGCAACTGTGGCTTGGCGGTCATGGGACCCCACAAATAGCACTTTGTGCATGCATGCAACCCATGGACCAAAGGCTGTGCACCCCACATCACAAAGAACGAAGCAATGGAAATAGTTTGGACAGTAACGCATTGTGGGATCATAATATGTGACTTTATATGCACCAGCATTTTCTTTACACAGACACATATATTATACTAACACACCAAGCTCCACATGAAAATCTCTACGTATCAGGCAGAGACATGTGCTAACCCTTTCCACTTTTATGTGCTAGTTTCCTATTTGCAAAAGGCATCATATTGGCTGGGATCAGACATCACCACAATTAACTTTGTGTGGTTTCCACAGTGCGCATTTCCTTGCTTGGATGTAGGATTGTCAAGTTCTGGCTTCTGTTCTAGCATAGTTTCCACCTTCCTCACTCCATCTACCCACTGTTGGCACATATCCCATCAGCCATTGTGCCTGAAATTTAATCCTATACTGGTTGGCTGCAGTAGTTCTTTTCCAGGGGCTCTCTGGAAGCAGTGTGGAAACCATGATGTTGGGTTTGGATGACCAGAGGAACCATGGTGAAGCATAGAAACTGTGGCTGCCTGGCAGCATTTCTAAAGACCAAACATGCCATGTCGAAATACCACACTAGGGTTCAGATGACATGACAGACCATCCTGCACAAGGAACCACTGTGACTTGTTGTGTTGTGTGAACCCACCCATTGTGTTGGATTTTAATATGGGATGCATTTAAACAATGACCTTTCCCACCTACCATATGAAACAGGATGGACACAAAGTTTAGCATGTCAGTCTATCATCTAATTTCATCTAAAGTACAGATCAGTTCTCCAATCAGTACTTTTTAGCGTGGGGATAAGCTTAGCACCAAAATTTCACCTAAAATGCAAAGAATTGGCTCTTCTTAAGCCAAACACCTGGGGATGCAATGGAACAATATAACGTAATCCAGGAGAAAATTTTATAACTCGGCTTTATGAAAGAATACTGTTCCTTGGAAGGGTTCCCCCCCCCTTTTTTTAATCGAATTAGGCTTTGCCTGCCTTAAACTCTGGGGCACTGAAAAATGGATATTGAAATCTGAAAACTAGGCCTGATGAAAAAGTGCTTCAATTGTTATGTAATTCTAATGCCATTTATCCCTTGACAAATGCAAACACACATATACCGATGCCAAAAGAATCCAACAACATGACTCCAGTATAAAAGAATGCATATTCGATCTTTTAGAGCATCTTGGTTTAACAGGGGTCCCATTCCAGTTCGGAACAGGATCTTCCCCAGTTAAGTCAAGCACAGCACAGTTGAAAGCTGAAATCCACCTCATATTTGGAAGATAAACATGATCATTCAGGATTTGGTGGGAAAGAAAGAAAGAAGCTGCACTGATTTGTAGTCTAATTGCACAATTAGAGAGAGAATTTGCATGATCTAGTGCATAGGCAGAGGGGGTGTCTTTTTCAAACACCACTTTGCAATATGTCCACCCTGGAATTATCCACATTGGTCAAATTGTAAGCTTTCCTGCTCCACAGTATATCTGCATTTTATTTATTTATTTATTAAAACATTTCTATGCCGCCCCATTCGCCGAAGCCTTGGGGCGGCTCACAACATAAAGTGTAAAGTCTATGTCCTTTTTTTGAGTCTCTTTAGCGCAGTCTCAAGAAGAAAATGTTTGGGTTGCTGAAATCAATCCAACCAATGCAAAAATGCACACAAAAGAAATCCTTTGTTGAACTGGTGTTGCACAAACCTGTTGCTTGCCTAGGCTAAAGAGAAATGTGCTTTCTGCTGGACAATGAGAACTGTTTTACACAATTCCTTATTACAGAGATGATACTCTCCCACATAGATACAAAATGCACCAACCCATTGTTAACACAAACAAACATTTAGATGAACATATATATATTATTAGGTGCTAGGGATTAACAACAAGAAATGGGTTGGGTTCAGCAAGGCAACTTCCGGAAGTATCTTGCTTTCCAGCGATGGTAAACAGGATGTTTATCCTGGGCGTGCATGAGAGAGGCATGCAGTTAACTAATTTAATGTGGATTTACCTAATTTCACCCTTTCAAATCATTCTGCAATCTTGGTTCTCCTTCGAAATTCACACCGCACCACATTTTGAAATACAGCAACCAAACAAGGCGGCCACATTTGTATATCAGGGGGAAGCAACATGAAAATGCAACATGTTAGGGAAATTTCTTTTGCAAAAATGAGTGCTTTAAACAAAACTGCACGTACTTGGAACAATGGGAAAAGGCTTACGACTCTTTGTGTGAACTTGAAAAACCAAAATCGTAACATTCAGGCTAAACTGAGCAGGAGACATTTTCAATGTTTAAGAGAAAGCAAATCTAAGAGTGGAAATGTGAGAAACTGAGAGAAACCAAGGACTGAACAGCGACAAGCATCAAGCCAGCCTCGTTCTTCTGCTGGTTGCATCCTGAGCTACACATTCCCTCCCTCCCTCCTTCCCTTTTGGGTTTGGCCCAGTAAGAGCAGGGGGGGGGGGCTCTAGGACCACTTCCCCCACCACTGCAGCCTGGTCCCACCCATCACCATGAGCGAGCTGGCCTGCTGCAAGGGAAAGCCGCATCCGGGAGAACCTGTTTTAGCCCAGATTTCTCAGTGCTCACCTAATTGGCAAATAAATTAATTGTCATAGGTTTCAGCCCTGGGGACCTTCAGCTCAGGAACCCAGGAATTCCCCAGTCTATAAACTGGCTTCTTCTGTTCCTGTTTAGCTTCTTAACACTTACCTATATCCCCAAGTCTGCAAAAATGTGTAGGTCTCTAACAGATGCCTAAGTGAGAAGAGCTGGATCTCTGCCAGAACAGAGAGCTGGGATTCCACCACCAAAAAGACCCTGCCAGGTGTGTTAGTCCCAGGAGACTAGAGCACCATGAGCAAAGCCTCTCTGGCCGATCTTAAATCCTGGGATGGTTGAAACACAGATGTCGTCCCCTTCAAGTCCCACCACTCTGGCTCCCGGTGGGCATCGGGTCAGCCACTGTGGGAACAGAATTCTGAACTGGCTGGCCTCTGAGTGTGAACCAAGAAGACCCTTTCTAGATTCTGCTTTCCTAGGAGTCCACCATTCCACTTCTTGGTTCAAGGAACGTGGATTGGCAGCTTGTGGGACTGTCCACCTTCTCGGCCAGTCAAGACTTTGTGTGCTTAAAAAAAACCCATAACTGATGGACTGCCTGTGTCTTGCCTTCCTTTCCCTCTTGCAGGGGACCCAAGAAGGATGCATGGTCTCCCGCAACTCCATTCTATCTGCCAACAACTCTGTGAGGCAGGTTAGTCCAATGGTTTCTGACTGGCCCCATCTCACTCAAAGAGCTTTGCAGCCAAGGGTGGGCGGGGGATGACATCAAGAGCTGGCGTCTGCCCAGTCCTAGATATACACTTTAACCACTGCACTACCCTATTTCCCAGTTGGTCTTGCTTCCGATGCGCCATTCGCTTGCTAAGACCATGGAAGCAGCTACCACTTTACGGTTAATCTACATTTGCCAAAAGCCAGCCTTCCTATTTGTATACCTGTTAGGCAACCGGAATCAATTTGGGAAACACTATGCATTGTTTTCAAAACACATGGCACCCTATCCTCATGCACGCTCTTTCAGTATTATCACTTCTCTTCAGCTTCTGAGACTACTTCGCATAGAATCTCAATGAATCCATGAAGGAATTCTCCTTGTCTCTGCTGCCTGTGAGAGCAGTATTAATTCTTAAGCGGAAGCCATCTTTAGCATGAGTTTAATGCATGGGACAGCAGACTTTGGTCCAAAAAACCTGTTTTGTGCACTCAAAAACTCCTATCTTTTCATTTCCTGCCCCACTGCTCCTCCACTGTTGCTGCCTAAATAAAATTGTGATTTACAACAGTATTCTGCGTTATCAGAAAATAACACTGTTGCATCCCGGGCAGCTGGCCCTGGTTGTCACACACGATTCCCGTTGTTTTGTCGGAAATAAATGACTTCTGATTATCATGGGCCACTCTGACAAGGCAATGTAAAATCATAATCAGGGCTGTGGCATTCAAGATGATAACGTAGGTTGCAAATGATACAAAACCAGCAAGCCCCTTTTTGGAATTCCTGCGTATTAGCGCATTCAGATTCTGTCCACAGGACGGTTGAGCAGGCCATTCTCGCACGGCACGCAGGCACCAGCCGGGGCTTGCTGTGGCGTGTGCCTTCGGGAGAAAGGTGCAACCAGCCCCAACCCTCTGAGAAGGTCAGAGGCATTTGCAAGCAAGTGGTCATTGCCTTCAGGCTTCCTACTGTGGTCGGCAAAACTTTGCACCTGCTATCCAATGAAACCCGTCTAGCAAGGCTGTGTGTGGTGAGCTTAGCTCTCCCTGCTTCACACATCCAAAGCCACAGACCTTTCTTGCAAGAAACATAGAAACAGAGCGAGTCAGAAGGGGCCTCCCGGGCCATCTAGTCTGACCCCTGGCTCCAGCCGGCTCCGCTCACGACATGCTCACCATGTGCATGTCCAGCCTATCTTTGAACACCCTCACCAATGGGGCCTCAACCACCTCCCGGGGAAGCCCATTCCACACCCTTGGGGTCCTGACTGTCAGGAAGTGCTTCCTGGCATCCAAACTGAACCTTGGTTCCTTGAGCTTGGCTCCATTGGAGCACGTCCTGCCCTCCTCTGTAGGGGAGAATGGGTCTCTACCCAGCTCCATTTGACACCCCTTCATGTACCTGTATGTCGCCAACAGATCCCCTGTGAGTTTCCTCTTTTCCTGACTGAAGAGACCCAGTTCCCTCAGTCTCGCCTCATACGGCTTTCCCTGCAATCCGGCCACCATCTTTTTGGCCCTTCGCTGCACTGACTCTAACCCTCCTATACCCTTCCTGTAACGAGGGGCCCAGAACTGAACACAATACTCCAATTGCAGGCCCAACTGGAAAATGGCCAATAAAGAACTTCAATAAAGAAGCACAAACACCCAGAAGGAATCTCTGAGCATGCACGGAGTGGTTCGCAGAACCCAATCTAGTACTGACCCCCAAGAACTCTTCTTACGAGCATGCCTTCTCCCTGCATGCCAGTCCTCTAACCAGGCCGTCTTCCTTGGCTGATCTTACATCACGGGGCCGAGAACCATCCCCATGTCATCTGTCTCTAAGGAACTGCCCTGGTCCAAGCCCCCTCCCAATAGCTGTACCTCTTGGGCATTCGCAGAGGCTGCCTGCACACCTGGGGAGTCTGACCTTGGGACAAGCTCACTGCTTCTCTCATCTCAACATCTGGGATTCCTCCACATTCCGAGGCCTCTTCCTGCTCCGCCTGCTCTCCTGAGTCCCATTCAGGAGGCCTTGGGAATGTGGGCCAAGCACAACTGTCTTTCTCACTCCCCACACTGTGGCTTTAGGCATGGAAGCTGCCCATAGAAGTGAAATCTTACTGATTAACTTTTTAGGGAGAAAGAAATTCACAGGGTGACTTGAGCCCTGCCTCCATATTCCAGCCATCGGGATTTTAGCATTTTTCCTTCCCCCTCTCCTTTTTTTTTTTTAAAAGAAAAGCAGGGCTTTTAAATAAAAGTTGTTAGATTGGAAAATAGATCCTCTATATAGGGATGGACAAATCTTCAATTTTGTTTTCCTCAGTTTTTATTATTTCCTCAACTTAAATACAGTTCATCCTTAAGAATGAGACTTTTTCGCACCTTAAATTCTGATTGCCCTAAATGTAGAGAGGTTTATGTTATAGTTCCTGTGAAAATCAGTACCCATTTTTACATGCACAATTTTTGCAAACAATATTCCTAACATAAAGCTTTGGAATGCCATTTTCACTGTTCTCCTTGCAAGAGCACAAAAGAGCAAGAACACATTTTAAACTAGTAACAATAAATGCATCTTTACTTTGGAAAATCCACAGAAGTGCACATTTCAAAGAATGCTGAGATTTGTTGCATGTATTTGTTCAGACCTGCAAATGACACTCCATCAGATTAAAATCCAGGCCTAACCAATTATCCCACATCCGCACATAGAACCTTGTTACTCATTAAGCTCCACATCCAATTAGAGATATACACAGAAGGAAGCTGAAATGTACATGGTTCTTAGGCTGTGGGGATGGAGAACATGAACTTCCAGGTATATACTTTTCCAATACAGCTGTTTGGAATCCTCTTCTACCAGATGTTTTAAACCATGTATTTCCCCCTCTCTCCTTCCATCCAGCTGTTTCCAGAAGCAACATAGAAATGAAGCAGCATTTTCCCACCCAATGCTGTACAAAGCATGTGTGTGGGAGGATGTGTCATGAGGTCTGGTTTAAGGCACAGAAGGGTCCGAAAGCAAAGGTGTCCTAGGCTTAATTCCCTACGGACTGAGCACCTGACCTGATTTTTTTGGCACCATGAATAAGAGAGTAAAAAAGTATTTGGGGAAGTAAGGTGCACCCTTGGAGATGGATTCTGGCCGGCACAATTCCCTTCGTCTTTAAATTAGATCCCATCCCATCCTTTGTTGTTCTGTGCCATCACGGCATCCTGATGTGTGTACGGCATCTGCATGGCAACTCTATGAATGAAAGTCCTCCAAAATGTCATTTCCACGGCATCCCTGCTTAGCTGTGCAGGAGGAGTCAACCTGTTTCTTATTGCTCTTCCTTTTCTTCTTCTGCCTTCCACCTTCCTTGGCATGAGAGTTGTCTCGGCACATTTTCAATATTCCAGGAGGGTGGAGATTGAATATTTGTGGGCAGGGATTGTCATGTTTTATTTTTCTACTTTGCTGAGCAGGCTTTAGACAGGGAAGGAAGGAAGGAAGGAAGGAAGGAAGGAAGGAAGGAAGGAAGGAAGGAAGGAGGATGGAAGATGGAAAGGAGAGAGGGAGGGGGAAATTCTGCCACAAAAATGTAATGTGCCCATTGGCCATTAGTAGCTACGATCAAAATCTGAAGAACAGAAGTTGCTTTTGGGGCTTGCCATAAATGCAGTCGGCCCGAAATGAGTGGATGGGAAAGCTACATTTCCCCATCTGAAATGCCTGCTATGCAAACCAATTTTGTTCTGCACTTTACATATTTGCCTGCTGCTAATTAAATTGAGCTCTAATTCCAATTAAAATGCTGGTTTCCTTAAACAGACCACAGTAAAATGACGGTGCCGTGCAATTCGGCATGTTCTTACGTGACTGTTGTGGCAATGGTGTGCTTGGATTTCTTTTTCTCGGCCTCGTGGGTTATGTTCAAAGTCCAATAAAACCAGTGGAACTTTTACCACTCGCTTTCATAAGAGCAATATTTCATCTGCAGCATTGTCTGGCTCCTTCCTTGCAAGACTTTGCAAATGGCTTCATTTGCCTAAAGCCGCTTCCCTCTGAACTCAGTCACATAATGCTGGCCGTGACGGATGCACGGTGAAGAAAGTACAGACAGAGCAAGCCAAGAAACTCACGGCACAGCCTGCCTTCTGAGTTCCTGTGGGCTGGGCTGTCAGGTGACACACAACGGCCAATTGGGTCCGCTATTCCTTACCTACCAATTGAAGTCTGGGCCCAATTTAAGGTGCTGGTGAAGACCTATAAAGCCCTAAATGGCTTGGGTCTGGGATATTTGAAGGAGAGTCTTCTCCCCCATGTGCCCTCCCGCCCCTTGAGGTCTGAGGCAGGAGCCCTTCTTAAAGGAGATTAGGAGGTACCTGGAGGAAGGCCTTCTCTGTGGTGGCACCCCGACTGTGGAATACGCTCCCCAGAGAGGTTTGCCTGGCGCCGACATTATATTATTTTCAACGTCAGGCAAAACCCTTTTTATTTTCCCATTATTTTAATGTTTGATTGATTTTAACTGGGGTTTTAGTATAGTAGTGCTTTTGCTTTGCTTTATTCTACTTATCTATTGTAGGCTGTCCTGAGACGTTATGTAGGGGATGGGATAGAAAAGCTTTTAATGAATGAATGAATGAATGAATGAATGAATGAATGAATGAAATAAAAATAAGGGTATCAAGATGTTCTGCCTTCCTTTACTTGGGGAACTTGACAGTGGGGCTGTATTCAGGCATAATGACAAGCCATGGCAGGCATGGCTTGTCATGATACCGGAATCCAGAAGTGCCATGAAACATGGCTTGTTTGGTTACTGTGAATCACACAGAGAACCAATGAAAAAAGGCAGGACATGGTCCACCAAGCCCAGTTCTGTCACCTTGAATGGCAGTCTCCCCAGCATCCCAGGGAAGGACCTTTCCCAGCCCTGCTGCATGTATCCTTTCAAGTGGATTACCAGCCCTTCCACCTGTCCTGAGGCCTGCCCCTGATTTACATGGGCAAGCGCCTTGGCCAGGCAGGCAGGCCTGCTAACCTCCTGCCTGCCTGGCCAAAGTACTTGCCCTTCCTTGACTCTCCTGCCTCTGTCTTCAAGATATTTGCCCTCCCTTGGGGCTACCAACTGTCTGCCCAAGATGCTTGTTCTGTTTTGGATCCCGGTGCTTGCCGGTCATGACTCTTCCACACTCAGGAGAACAATCTTCTCCAGCCAAACGAAGGCATGGAAGAAAAATGGCTCTGGAAGATGATGCAGAAAATCAGAGTTATGGGTCACTACAGGCTCCGGGAATGGTCCCAAAGCAGTGGGTCTGGATTAGAGTACCTGCTGTAACTGAGCTGAAATGAGGGATGATCTGTGTTGATCTGTGCACAACCATGTTTGCCCACCATGTGATCTCCATTAGCATTCAAGTAGTAATGTGGGCTCGGAAGGTAGTCCAGCATCATGGAATGGCAGGACATGAGCGAGCCGTAGTATGTTAATGGTTCTAGGAAAGTACAGATGAGTTCCTACCAGGCAGATACCAGTGATGCAGTGGGGAAGAAACCCAACATTGGAATCAGAGAGCAGTAGGGGGTATTACAGAGTCAATGCCTCCCTAAGAGATAATGGCTGTGTTCACACAACTTGAGAAGCAACCTGGCATGGCTACCATGGTTTGTAGTTTCTTGCCCTGATTTACCTGACAGATTATCTACTTTATTGTGGTTCCCATCCTACCTGTTCAGTCCTCCCACTGTTGGCATGTATCCCATCAGCCACTGTGCCTGAAATTCAGTCCCAAGGTGCACTCCCTGCCCATGTCGCCTGCCTCTTCTTCAGTGATCCACACATAGAGGCTAAATGACTGGAGCAGCTCCTCTAGTTGCCACTCTTTCTTGAGGATTCTTTGGTAGTTGCATCACAGGACCATGGAAACCTGATCCTGGGTTCAGACAATATGACAAACCAGTAAAACAAACCGTTGTTTCTCATTCAAGTTTCTAAAGAACCGTGGTGGAATACCAAGACCCATGGTGGAATACCAAGATCGACAACGAACTCCCCCCCCCCCACACACACACACCCCATGACTTGTTGGGTTGTGCAAACTATTCAAACTCTGCTTGAAATTTCTGTGGTATTCACAGAGACAACGCCTCCTCCTCCTCCTCCTCGTCCTCCTCCTCCTCCTTCATCCCCATCTCCATGCATAGCCTTCAGCTAGACTCCAGTATTCCTCTTCAGCCTACCCAACATCAGTAATAAGTTTACTCACAACTTTAGCAGGCTGAGGACAATCCTTCCATATTCAGAGTCATGGTAAGCATCTTCAACATACTTGGGTTGCCTTCCCTTTTCTCAGTGGGAGTCTCTCTTGTAGCCTTCCTTTTTGTGAATCCGCCCCCTTCTGCATTTGCTCACCAAAGGATACCTTTCAAGCTAAAAGAGAGCATAAGACTTGAAGCGTGACTCTAATCCTCACCTGTATCTAAGCCATCTTTCCTCCTCTGCTTTTTTTCTCTGCTCATCAGTGCCTGAATATGAAGCAATTTACCATGACACTGGAATATGTGAATTCAGATTTTCTTCTTTCCCTCTTTTGGTCCCTGCATAGTCCAATTCCCTCATCTCACTTTCACCGATGTAAAGTTTGTTAAAAGTATGAATTGTGATCTCGCTGGCCTACTTAAAGAAATTGCATTTAAAGTTCATGATTACAGTCCTACATTCCCCGTAAAGCCAATTGGTCCTTTCCAGGAACATGGCAAAACAAACAAACTGCAAAACTTGTGCTCAGAAAAGCGAATCTCTGGTTGAAGTTTCAATTTGTTAGTTAATAATATTAGGCATGATTTGCTGTCTTCTTTGTAAATCCTGGAATCAGAAGGAAAGGCTCTTGTTTCGATAAATGCAGCACAGGGATGTGTTAAAATAAAAGCAGGAGGCTTTCGAAGGAGAAGGGTGGTGTTTGTACAAACGAGGAACCATTGCTAGTAGGTCTAGCATGAATAAGAGACATCAGATGTTTCAGGAGATAAAAATTTCCCTGGAAGGTTAAATGGGCCATAAACTATGTCTTTTATTTCAGAGATGAGATGGCTTGGGGGAGAGAAGAACCCCCCAAAATGCTACCTGACTCTTTGATGTAAGGTCTCACCACATGAAATAATCTCTCCAAAACCTTGCTGTTGGCAAGTAGGTGTCTCTTTCCCCTCTTCCATGCATGTCAGAAGTCTATTAAATTAGTTGGGCTCCAGTGCCAATTTTTGGATGCCCCAAAGGAGCCATCATGACGTTCAAGAGAACTAGTTTGTAGGTCTTGGGCATGGGTAGCCCTAAATTAATTTCTCTGCTAGGAGGCTAAAAAATGTGGCTGGTTTCCTCGATCGATATGTTGATGGAATACATTTGAACTGCTGAGCATTACCATTCTAGCCACCCTGGGATATGAGTGGAAGGAGTTCTCGAAGGTGTATTAGAAACCTTCCTGCTGCTCCTTCTGTTCTTTCTCAAGGCTCAGATGAGAAGAAAAGATCAAGAACTGGAGTGTCTGTGTCTCCATGTTTTTATCTTTCCTGCTGCCCTTCCTTTATAACTGAAAATAAAGGTTTATAACACCCATTCACAGACCCTCCCTCTCCCACAAGGCAGAAGGAAGAGATACAAAGGAAGAGTTCTTCAGGTTTGGAACTTGGCTAACTTTTATTATATTCGATGCGGTTTTCTTTTCCCTGTGTCATTTTCTAAAGAGGAATGCCAAAAGGCTCGCTCTGGAGTTACAATATTTAATACATTTGTTATGAATTTCCAAAAACGTGTACCTGCATGATGAACCCACAGGACTTTCACATTATTGAACAATATGGCAATATACTAAAAAAGTTGCAAGATCTAAAATAGCTATGAAAGCAACCAGCGGAAAGCCATGCAGCATGAGAGCCAGTGTGGTGTAGTGGTTAAGAGCATGGGACTGGGACTCGGATGATCTGGGTTCTAGTCCCTGCTCGGCCATGGAGCCAACTGGGTGACTTTGAGCCAGTCACAGTCTCTCAGCCCAACCTACCTCACAGGGTTGTTGTTGTGGGGATAAGATGGAGGAGGAGATGTAAGCTGCCTTGAGCCCTTTGTAGGAAAAAGGCAGGATATAAGTTGATAAATAAATAAATAAATAAATAAATAAGCATCAAAGAAACAGCAGCCAGACCAGCCTTGGTTCCTCTGCAGTAGTCTCCAAATTCCCCTAATACTTTAAGAATGGTTGATTAACCTTCCAAAACCCTGAAGGGCCTGCCTTTGAGAGATCCCCTGGAAAGATTGAGTGCCACTACCAGAAAGGTTCTGGATCTGAATACAGTTGAGAAGGAGCGAGAGGTGTCCCTTTCCTTGTTTAAATGCAGAGAGATCGTGGCTCATGAATAAAGCACATCTCCTGCTCCATCTCTGCTATCACAAGTCAAACAGTCAGGTTGCAGACAATCTAGGGTCCTTCATAGGAAGGGTGTGATAGATGAGCTTGGCATGACGCCGGGCAGACTCCCTTTGTTGTGGAGTTGAGGTCATGGACTTTGAGAAGGAAGCAGACCAGGAGAGAGGAGCACCCTCAGTGCTGTTGCCAGGTCACCCCTCTTCCTCAGACGCTCTTTCACATCAGGAATCCGTCTTGGTAGTCCCATCCTAGCCTGAGGTCGATCATGCTGTCATTCTCTGAGTCTGAGGGCTCTGACCCAGAAGCCCAGCAAAGCCACCATTTGCCCACAGCGCTGGCCAAAGACTCCCGACGCAGGCAAGTCCTAGTTGCCTTCCGGACTGAGCCGGGGGCTTATTTAGCTCTCCCCTGAGGTTGTCTCTTGCTGAAGGAACATTGGAGCAGGGCAGACGCTTCAGCCTGAATTTCATATGGAGCTGTCCATGGTGCTACCCAGAACTTTGCCTTGCTTTGCTCTGGCTCGCTGGAGCCCGTAATACAACGGTCCCACTTGGAGAAGACTCCCACGTGGATGAGGTGACCCCTCAGGCAAAACACAATCTGATACTGAGGCAGCCTTCTCTCTGACTAACGAAGGCAGAGAGACATACCCGCCAGGGGCAACTTGCCATGGTCCCCAGGCTCTAGGCTCTTTTGGACACCTGGCCACTTCTCACCCATAGTATGTCTAGCGACAAAACTTACTTCCCGGAAGCCATGCAGGTGAGACTATAAGGAAAGCTGCTTTCTGTCCAAATCCATGGCTGGTGGCTTCTATGCTATAAAAAGACAACATGAGCATCCAGGAGGGCAGGCGAGAGGAGCCCATGAGCGTATCAGAGACTCCAGCGTTATACAATCTCCTCTACAAGCACCCATGAACCACACTGCTTTGGTCCGGACCAGCTGCAGGGGTCTTCCTCCCCAAGGTGGCCATGAGGTCGCGCCTTGCGTATTCCAGCCGTCCGGATTAGGGAGTGGAATGGCATTACTCTCTCGGTGTCATTCATCCTCAGTAGGAGCCAATTGCAATGACAACTGTTGGAAGGCTGCCATGGCTCCTTCTTGTCCCTACCTCCTGCTTTTCTGCAGGATTTTTAAGGGATAGAGTGCCCCTAATGGTGAGGTTCTACTTAATCCTCTTATATTACTATATTATTATACCATTGACATGTAAAATAACGACAAAGAAGCCATTTCCCAGATGAACTTGTGTTTGTGATGCTGAGGGAACATTCAAGGAAAAGTTGCCTTCCAGGTAAAAGTTGGGGAAAGTCCATCTTAGCATTGTTTGCTACTTACTTTTAGTGGCTGATGCTTTTTCTACTTCTGGGATGAACCATTTAATTTAAATTGATACGCCCAAACCCCACAGTCAAGCTCATTTAATCTTTGGGGTTGAGGGAAGCAGGGTTTTTATCAGCTTCACTATCAAGCTTCTTTCCTTTCCTTTTTCTGTAAAATATACTCAAAATGGTTCGGCTGTGCCAAACTGCAGCCTTCGCTAGTTATGTACAGACATCCTTTAACAGGAACAGCAAGTTTCCAGCAGTGATGTTGGATAATCAATCGAGTCTTCAAGGATAAAAATAAGCCGGGCAAAATCTATGGTTTCTCCTTGCTTCCGGTGTGTTTGGGAAACACTGTTAATGAAAAATGAGGTGGATGTACCCATGGCACATTGTTGGATTACTATTTGGCTCCATCAATCTGAAACCGAATGAAAGAGAGACCACCTACAGAGGAGGGAGGTCTGGTCCATGAGACAAACAGCATCCAATTTACTGGCTAGTTGCAGCAGCAAGAGCTGGAAAATAATCCTATTTCTGACGCAACGTAACAGGAAAAGTAGCAAACTCCTTCCTGGAGGGCAGGGGTGGGCAACTGGCCAGAGGGGCTTTTTGCCCCATGGGCTTCCCTGAAAAGAAAAAAATAATAAACAATAAGTCACTGTTCAGAATGGTTAGCTTTAGCTCTCCATGGTGGCTGCAGGACACCACTTTGTTTGCAGATGGCTTTGGAGCATCATTTTTTCATTATTATGTTTTTTAAATATGGCCTCATCAGGGACATGTGGTGAGGGCCACATGCATGTTTCCCACCCTTGCTGTGGGAAATCCAGTGGAGGCACTACTCACATTGATCTTGTGTGAGAATCAGTGGGGATTCTGAGGCAGAATTGGCATCATGTACCACGCTTGAATGGCTGGGGGTAAGAGAGATATGGGGGCTGGAGGGCGTGTACAAGTCCCCCCACATTTCCCCCAAGTTTAGCCAATCATCCTATACCACCCCCACTGCCCATAGCCCCCCAGAAACAAGAACCAAGAAGCATCAGTAAGGGGACAGCCCCCCTTTGTCCACTGGGTCACTTTAAGAAATATGGGACCCAGACTCATTCCCTCTTCTCTCTCCATCGCTTTCCCCTCCTTTCATGCTGTGTTTCGTAGAGCCTAAGTCTGCAGGCAGAAACGGCCTCCTTTGATATGTGCAGCACTTTCTATATAATCCCAAGCTTTATGCAACAACAACAACAATGCAACAGTTTCATTATGATATTTGCATACTACCTTTCTTTCAAGGCAATCGGGAAAGCTTAAGCAGGTATTTCCTCTATATTATTCCCCATCACACACCTGCCAAACGTGATGCTGAAAAGAGCAGGACTGCCTGTAAGCCACTCAAGAGCTTCATGGCTAAGCAGGGTCCTGAACCACGGTTCTCCAAGCCGAGTTCCTATACAGCGCCAGGGTAGTCTGGAACCAGAGGTCCCAGAAGCCAACTCCCAGTACCAGGCAGATGCTCTGGGACAAGGGCAAGGACTGAACAGGGAACAGTGTGTGTCCATGGTGCTAAATGACCAATCCTACCAGTTGGCTTGATACTCCATCTCAGGGGTCCATGTTGGAGATCAACAGAAGAAGAGCAAAGGTAAAGATGGTGGTGTCATAATATCCTTAGACCAATCTGCAATGCGACTGCACTTCGAATCCTAGAAGAGCTGGCTGGTCTTGGCCTAGATGTAACAACAGAAGTTTCAGAAGAAAGCAGACAGGCACTCTGGTGGGATCTGCTAGGTTCATCGCAGAATCCGCTTGGTTCATCACAGTCAATTTTCATCTTTCAAGTAGATTAATTCAGTTGTTTTAGATGGGAAGCACCTTCATTTCTGCACCTGTATGGACTAAGTAGCAATATTAAATCACCACATTATTACTGCATGTAACTTCAAGCGGGAGAAGAAAACTATGAGGAGCGATGGTTCATATTTGTTAGGACTCTTGCTGTTGCCAGGCAGAGCAACTCTGCTTTCTGCTGGGGATGCAACCATACAGGTGCAAAAACACATAGCTTGTGTAACCCACCGCTGCGGGTTTCCTGGCAAATCATGCAATCGCTGTTTATAAGCCGACTCATGATTCCAATATTGCTAGGTTGTGGATCAAAGTTACTTTTCAAAAAATCAGGGTTTAAGGGCCCTATGGGCTCACCCGTATCACGTCATTCTGAACTTTTCACCCGGGCTGGCAGCCTTAGGATTTACGGTTAGCAGGTGCAGGTTTGTTATAGGTTTCCTGGATGTTGACTTCCTCTGCCAGAAGAGGTGGCAGGAATGGCAGCTGGAGCAAGAAGATATTTGTTCCTGCTCCTTATCATAACCTCTGTATCATTCTGCGATAGACAACTGCCCATCTGACTTTGGACGTCTAGTGTCTGCTTTTGTTTGAAAAACAAAAACAATGCTAGATCTTCATTGCATCTTAAAGCCATGCAGTTCACATTATATCTGGTATTGATAGTGGTGTTTTAAATACTAAAGCAAATGAGTGAAAATTTAGATATGCTTTGAGGCAGGAGGTGCCTCTGAGGGGAAGGAGATTTTGCAGGATACCAAGGCCAAGGCCATCGACACCTCAGTATTCCCGATCACTAGGGATGGGCGGACAGTGAAAATTGGGAGTCGAGGAAGAGGAGAGGAAGAGGATGGACGTGTTCAAAACCTGGTGTTGAAGGAGAGCTTTGCAAATACCCCAGACTGACAGAAAGGCAAACGAAGAGGTGGGTTCAAGTTCAAATCAAGCCAGAATTGGCAACAAAAATGGTGGAACTGAGGCGGCCTTCCTTAGGCTCATCTTGAGAAGGCAAGACTCACTGCAGAAAACAATCATGCTAGGAGAGGAGGACCCACTAGGAGACGGATCATTTCCACGAAGGAGGTTATAGGCCTGGGTTTGCAAGAGCTGGGCAGGGCTGTGAAGAACAGACACTTTGGAGGGCCCTCATTCAAAGGGCTGCCATACGCCGGCAATGACTTCATGGCGGTGGAAAACAATATGGGCAAGGAAAGGGCACTCCCTTGCACACTGTGGACTGTTCAGTGGGCATCAGAGCAGGAACAGGGCAGGGACGGGGAAGCCTTCGAAGCGCCTTCCCCTGTGCCTAGTGAGATTTCTCAGGCCAAGAACGGGAATCGGCCTGTTTTGGAAGGGGAGGAAGGAGGGGAGGGGGAGCTAGTGTGAGGCGTGTCCTGGACCCAACGAGGAGACGTCAGGGGGAACAAGCCGCTCCGCTGGAGGGGCTTCGCCACTTGTGCCAGTGAGAGCCACCTGGAGGTGGCGCCAGAAGCTTTATTGGGAGGGAGGGACCAGAGGGGAGGGACCAGCGCGTGGGCCCTTCCCATGAGTGGCTCTGTGTGGCTGAACGAACAGTTAGATGCCCTGGGCACACAGGAAAGGGTTTATATTGTCTTGGTCCCCCTCACAGAATCCCCCCCCCATTAAGATGCCAATTCACCACCCTATGGCGCTTGGTAATTCAAGGTTCTTTAAATGGTTTCTGCATGTTTATGAAGAGAGAGAAGCAGGAAAAGACAAGACCAGGGGTCCATTCCTGCTTCAACTAGATGTCTCCTCCACTGTCACATGGCCGTCTACCACTGAGCCACCGCTGGGGGCCTTCCACCACCACTGGATGTCCCTTCTTTGGGGTGGTGGCCAGAATTTGCTGGAGCCCCCAAGAGAGGCTTGTCTGACTCCACCATACGCTGCCTTTCAATGTGCAACCAAGACTGCCTGATTCTCTTGGACTTTCCCCGGACACTGTATTTCCATAGACGTTGAGGACTCCTGCTTTTGCTTGCTTGCCAGACAATTTGACTCACGTTGCTTTTTCCTGATACTTTATAGCTACACGTATTGATTCCCCAGTGTTGTTAGCCATCTTGGTTATTCATCTGGAAAGGCAGAGCATAAAGAATGGACAACTAAAAAGGGGAGGGACTGGGAAGCAAATGTCTCCAAAGGTTAGGTCGTGTGTTGTGGTAATATCCCGGGGAGCCGTCCATGTAACCAGATGACTTGCTGAGTCCACCATCCTTTTGGATCCCTGTCTCCCTGTGCCGTACCTAATCGGTAGGAACTTCCCGGCTTTTGACTGAACTGTTGAATGGGCTGCCTTGTTCGTGGCATCACCTTATTTATCATCCACCTTTCCTTCTTACCTCCGTGACATACACCCGTAGTTTGTTACTCATGGACGGGGAAGAACAGGGCTGCCAGATTCTTGTTAACACTCTATCTGTTCCTGGGACAATAACTCTTGTGCAAAAAGGCCTCTGCTATTCACTGTTTACATAATGCGCGGGATAATTTATACGACTCTTTGAGCGATACGACACATCAGTTTATGTTTATGTGGCCCCCACTGTCCCAACATGGGCAAGGTGCCATTTTTATCTATCTGCCTGGATATTTTTACCAGCTTATAATAAAGGAGCACCCGTATAACACCACAGATGCTTATGTTGATGACGCTTTGTGGAAGAGGCAGAAATAAGGAGGCAGAACGGCCAATTATTCCAAGATCAAATCTATTACTGCGGCAAGAGCGTCCCCACTCCTCACAATCATACTGCCATATCCTACCCATCTTCCATTTCCTTGTGGGAAACTAGATAAGCTCAGCATGTGTGCCCTGAAAGCTAATGTCAATGGACCACTTAGAATCGCGTGTTGCCAAGCATGCAGAACGAGGTTCTGAGGGCTGTGAGGAGCAACTGATCTGTGCACACTGGCCCAGACTTTTCCCGGGTGCTTCCAGCCCTTGCCTTGATCCTGCAATCGTCCCGCCACATTCATGCAATGCGACTGGCTGTCTTCCATTTGTACCCTCCCATGTCTCCTTGTTGCTTCCTCCCTCTTCCTCCAGGAAAAAAACAACACGGTTAAGGAATAAGGGATGGAGTAGCTATACCATGACTGCAGGTGGCGCAGTGGTTTAAACCACTGTGCTGCTGGGCTGGTTGAGCGAAAGGTCGCCGGTTCGAATCTGCACAATGGGGTGAGTTCCCGTTGCTCCGTCCCAGCTCCTGCCCACCTTGCAGTTCGAAAGCATGCAAATGCAAGTAGATAAACAGGTACCACTTTGGTGGGCAGGTCACAGCGTTCCGTGCACTTCGGTGTTTAGCCATGCCGGCCACATGACCACGGAGACTGTCTGCAGACAAACGCTGGCTCCCTCGGCTAGGAAACGGAGATGAGCACTGCCCCTTGGAATCAGACATGGCTGGACTTAACGTCAAGGGGAAACCTTTACCTTAGCTATACAATTCCTATTGATCGGGGGCAACTAGAGCTTTCCGTCGGTAAGCACCTGTTGCATGAACTAGCGAAGGTGCTTCTTAGAGCTGGTCTACTCCACCCTGTGTGCAGAAGTGCCTGCTCAGACAACAACACAAAGAGAATGAGGGAAATAGAGGGGGATGAGTTCAGATTTGCCAGATGGAAAACGGGAATCCAGCACACTCTTACATGCAGAAGAAACAGCCAAAACAGTTTTAGGAGTGAACGATTCCCAATGGCAGGAAGAGCAAGGAATTTTTCCCTGCTGCCAGAGCCACCATTCTAAGCTTTACAACTACTTCTGCATTTCTGATGGGTTAGAGCAACACCCTAAAGAAAACAGCAGCAACTTTTTGATAAAGTAATACTCCAAGCATGTGCAGTTTTGTATTTTGAACTCACTTCCTTCATAGCACCATCATGGCCATGGGAGTGGAAAAGAATAGGCTCCTGTTGCCCTTTTTATTGAGAATAAGTACCATTTTGTTATAGAAAGAAATGATATATTTTAAAAGAAAAACATGCTGAGCAGCTGCCCTCATCCTGGGTTGACTGCCTTCAGACTCTAACCTGCTTTTGGAAAATAAGAATGCGGCACCAACCCACCAGTGGGTTCCAGTATGCCCACATCAGACCAGCAATGGTGCTGCTGGGGAAGAAACCAGGAGAAAGGACCGCAGGTCTGCCTCCTCACACGAGTGAGAGACGAACAAGAGGGCACAGCTATGCTATGCACAGTAATGTGGCAGTGAACACGTCCCTTCTGCTTCCAGAGCTGCGAACGGCACTTCACTGTCAAAAGACATCCCTGATGGTGCGTCTTGGCACACGGTGTCCTTTCTCTGTGCTTTACAGTGGGAAGCTGGGACTGGTCCACACACAAGCAACAAAAGGAAGTGATCAGATTGATGGTTCCACTTCTAAAACCCTCACATTTTTAATGGTCTGCCATATTATCAACATGGAAAGTAGCCTGGCAGAGGGAAAGCTCTATCAGAACCCTTCTCTCTGAAGTATGATAGGTTTCGTTTCTTTTGTTGTACTTGCATGGCAGTTTCCCCTTTTCCTTCATACAGAAGTGTTAGAAATGGTGTAAGACTGAAGGTGTGCATAAGCCATATTGCATTTGGGTCGCCTGAAAGCTGTTTTGGAAGTTCTGAATCTCTCGTTTTATTAACGCTTGCGAACGACTGCCAGAAAAAAACAGTAATTCGGTGGCAAACATGCATGCACAAATTGGCCAATATTATAGAGTATTCTATAATATTGTATTAGAGTATTAGACTCTAATAGAGTATTCTATAATATTGTGAGGTTTTAGACTTGGAAAGCACCTTGGAAGTCATTTAGGGCATTTCTACACTGTTTTCCCCTAGAAGTCCATCTTACGCAGCCCTCAGACCGCAGAGAGGGAGAAAAGCTATTATGTTTCCTCTCCATCTTCTCTTCTCCAGGTTAAACACATTCAGCTCTGTCATATGTTCTTCATATGGCTTGGCTTCTAGTTCTCTTGCCATTCCAGTCCTTGCTCTCCTCTGGACATTGTTTGCCAATGTGAAAATAGCCCCCACTCCCAATATTGGAATCATCTTCTTTCTACATAGATGCTGCTCACTGTGAAATGAATGTTGTCCTTCCAAGTACATGAGATTAATTGTCAGTAATTGAACACAGTTTGGAGGCTAATTATGTAAAAATTGATATTAAAAGAATACTACCAGATTGATGGAGTTTAGCAGTTCATATTTAGTTTTACAAATTACATGAGTTGAGAGGCAGCAGTAAGAAACAATAAAAATCCACTGAGAGCTGCTAAAGCAAATTAAGGTTTACTAGTCCTTTGAAAGACAAATGATCCAAGCGCTTGTAATGTAGGGAGGGCAGTAAAAATTATTCCTGACATTTACTATAGATTTTAAATATCAAATGGTCTTGGATGCCATATGCTGAGCACATTTCATTTTTTTTTTTTTTCTTCTCAGGGTAAATGCTATTTTATTCCAAAGGATGGTGAGGAGAAAAGAACCTGGAATGAGATATTTGGGAATGAGTTTTTGGATACTGCAGTTAGAAGATCTCAAGAACATGCCGTTTTCAAATTGTGTTCTGGTGTGTGGGATTCCTGTAAAGCTTATCAGGTCTTTGACAAAAAGATCAGTAATGGCAGACAAATTTCTGGAGGACAGACCGTAGCACGGTAACACAGAACCTTTGCATTCCACAGCTGTTGGGTTCCATCCATAGCATCAAAGCTGGTGCTACAGGTCACCATGATTGGGTACCTCCTGAGGGCTAAAAAATGTCCATCGCTGACTACCCAGGGCCAAACTTGACATCTCCAGTGGTTAAGAGCATGGGACTGGGACTCGGACGATCTGGGTTCGAGTCCCCGCTCAGCCATGGAGCCACCTGGGTGACTCTGGGCCAGTCACAGACTCTCAGCCCACCTACCTCACAGGGTTGTTGTTGTGGGGATAAGATGGAGGAGGAGAATGATGCAAGCTGCCTT